>NC_063191.1:17995056-18052556 GCF_017589495.1 Alosa alosa
AGTCTCTGAAGCATTACAAATCTGCAGGCAGAGGCCATAGCTAATAAGCACGCCATACGGGCAATCTCTTTCTCTGCTCTTCTCTCCTTTCCTCTCTTCACTGGTACCATGCCAACCCTTCTTTCCTTGACCCCCACCTCCCACCCCACCCCCCTGCGCCCCTCCCTTGTTAGTTCAACATTGTATTTCGGAAGACAACCATGGTAAACCCAAACGAGCGGAAACACTCAAGCATTCTCACACAGAGACCCAATTCAGCATGCGCACGTAGACAACTTGCTTTTTAAACTAACAGCCAAACAACAGACCAGGGGGAAATTGCTAACCACTGCAGCTGCTACGAGTTTTGGATTGGAAATACAAATTAATACGGCTCGACAGTTCATAGACAATAGATTGATACCATATGGATCGCAAATTCCAAGGCAAAAAGAGAGAGAGAGAGAGAGAGAGAGAGAGAAAGGCAGACACAATCTAAAGTATGGCTTTATATCAGTTAAATCACATTCCAACCTGTCAAACTGTCATCTCTCAGTCTCAATCAAAAGAATTACCTTTGATATATAGCAGTGCAGCAGCAGGTCCTCCACTGGATATGCCCAAAAATAGCAATATTAGCGCTGAAGTTTTTATTAAATCAAACAGACACTGGCATTTCCTCTGAAAACAGTGCCACTGGACTCACTCGTCTCCCACAGACCTTACAGACGAGGCTTTGCCTTCTCGTAGCAGCTTGTGGTCAAGCGCTCCACCTCAAAAATCCGGAGCGACTAAGTTCAAATGCTGACTGGATGAAAAACACAGGGTTGTTTATGCACAGGGTCCATTCTTTTCACGAAGCAGAAAACAGATGCAAAACAAAAGCAGTGGATTCTTGTATGTTTCTGTGTTTGTGTGCGTGTGTGTTTTTTAAAAACCCTAAGGAGAGGAGAGAACAGATGGAACATAATGGTTGTGACTGGACACTTGCAGAAGGAGGAGGGCAGCCGACCCACCCAGGGCGAGACGAGCCAGCCAGCTCTGAACGGGCCCGGCGCAGACAGAAAAACAGCAAAGCCACACACAGCAAGAATGCATACCTCCGGTCCCAGACATGACAATCAACATTCCCAACCGAGTGCTATCACTGGAGAGCATTACAGCCTCCTACGAGAGCAAGGAAGAACTGTTTAATCCCTCTAAACAAATACAAACAGTCATACAGTCTACATCCACAAACAAACACAACATGTTTTGTCTTTGACATCAACTCCATCGATACAGCCTTACAACTTCAAAACTCAAACCATTTGGGCTATTAGACCGTGACACAGCAGTCATAATTAACTGGGCAGTGCTGCAGATGCTTTAAATAGATGTTTACTGCGAGGGAATTTTTCATGAGGTTAAATGGTTTGGTGCTCGTGCGCTGTTCTGCTCTGCAGGTCTGGGCTGCAGCGGGAAGTGGTGGTACCCGAGCGAGAGCGGCGAGACATCTGGGGAGGATTACTGTTGAACTGGGTCTCTCTGACAAGGGTTCTTTGGGAGTAATTACCTGTTGCGTAGAACACCGAACACAACATGGCCAAAATATCCCTACCTGCGTCCGCCACATAAATCAGAGTCCTCTCTGATCTCCTCAGCTGGGTTTAGAGTTGAGGGCCTTAGCCTGTGATGGCAGTCTTTTATGTCAGGGCCATGCCAAAATGATTTACAAGGCGAGGCAAAGCAACAGGGAGGATTTCAGCAAGTGTAAGAAATCCTGTGCAGTGTCTGCATGTCCACTACTGGGTCTTACAGATGTCATGTATACCCACATGGATCCTGATATCTGGGGATCATCCAAGCCAGCTCATTCTCCAAGCAGACATTCCATTGTCATAAGAATGACTATGAAATTCCCCTGTCTGTGATGCCCATGGAATCACTTTTTCCTGGCTTCAATGACCCCATCAAACCATGCTGCCAAAAGCTCTGCAAACAGAGACACCTGGAACTTCCCAAACTCTGGATGGTCACCTACTGTAGTATGTAGAGGCATAGGTCACCTAAAACACATACACATACAGATGACCATTTTGGATAATTGATCTGATTAAGCAATTATAGCTGTGGAAGAAGGCAATACTGGATGAAACATGGCCCGTCCAGAGCGGATGACAGGACTGCGCGGCGCAGCGGCCAAGGAGGAGGGGAGGACGCACGAGCAGCAAACTCTCCACATCTGCTTCCAATAACCTCCCCCCAGCCTCCAGCAGGCCTCCCGTCCGCTGCGGCAGCATACCTTTCACAGGGCTCGCATGCAGACCTCCCTACCTCCCTCTCCCTCACACACACACACACACACACACACACACACACACACACACACACACACACACACACACACACACACACACACACACACACACACACACACACACACACTCACACACACACATACACACACACACACATACACTGCTCCTCCTATATTTTCCTACCGGTGCACAATTATGTAATACGTCACTCGAGCGAGAGGGATTTCTTCCTCTGGCAGGCCCATGTAAAGGCTGTGTGAGACAGACAGGCAGGCAGACAGAGAGGAGGGGAATGAGAGGCGAGCAACGCCTCCACGCTGCAGGCATTCCTCATCCTCAAAGGACCGTCGTCTCCCCATTGAGAGGCTGGCCGTGGAGCGTGACAACAACAGTGCCAGGAAAGGGTTGCGCCCAGTTAGGGCCGCGGCACTTCTGATGGAGATCTGCTGCAGACTTGAGCCCGGGTGACTGAAGCGACGAGTGAAGCCACAGAGAGGCCGACTGCTCCAGCTCACATTAACCACAGCAGTTGAAAACTAGAGGGGCCTGCCTTGCTTTCTTGCATATGCATTTCAACAGTTGCAGAGCAGAGAAGTTTGTCTTTCATAAAGCCACCAATATTTTTTTCCCACACCTCTTGTGTGCTCTTCAGTCTTTTGAAGAAGCCCAAGTTCATGACTTCTGCTGAGACTCATTTTAGCTTCTTTAGCCTGACACAACAAACCGGGCTACCAGAAGAGAGGATGAGAAAAAAACACAGCCGGCTCCATTATTCTTCCCAGCAAAGAGCAGAGACTAACAATTATAGTCCTAACTCTGTCCAGAGCCTTTGGAAAGGGGGAAATGATTGCTAAAGAAGCCTCTCTGCTTTGGTCCAAACCATCTGACGCTTTACTTGCAACTGCATTTTGACCTCCCCGTGGTTGAGACTAACATCTGTATCCCACAAAGACTCGTGGAGACGAGTCTCCAGGGGGACACGCCGAAGGAATCTCTGTCTTCCCCTGCCCATGGCTGCCTGCACTGCACTCCTAACACCACGAGCCTCTCATTTACAAGAGGTTAAAGGTTTGCCCGTAGAAAAGTACATGTCCAAAACGTTTTTCCAACCGAGTGTAATGAGGACGGTGCCTTTCAAAAGACCGAAAAGAAAAAAAAAAAAAAAAAAAAAAATTCTCTGTAGTCCAGCAAAAAGAGCTCAGATGTTTGTTTCTAGTTAACGTCAACATCGTATGTGCTAACCTCAAGTAAACCAGGGCCAGAGTGTTAGTGTTGAGAGGCTGGTGCTGGGTATGCTGAACGGAGGGAGTGATGCTTCCTGTCATGTTAGAGCACTGAGAGATACTTACTGACACCAGGGCTTCCTCTGGGAGCAGAGGGAGCTGCAGTGCCCTGCTGGATCCCTACATCTCAGGTTTCTCTGTTTCATAAATCACACAGGGCATGTAGGACTCCCCTGGGCCTATTTGATTTAGGTCCATTCAGGTTCTCACCTCTGATGTGCTACCTGAAGATATTAGTAACACAGACTTGTAGGTTGCCATTAAATCTTGTTGGCACATGTGTGTTGGTTGTACTTTTTGCATACAAAAAAAAATCCAGAGTTTACATAATCATAAATAAATAATCATAAAGGTTTTTTTTCCGTCCATTGATAATGTGGAATCAGTGAAATGGAACTGAAGCTGAAACAGCAGTCTCCTCAAAAAGGTCTAAAAAAAGAAAGGGGGGAAAAACCGTGGGGCCAAGAAAAAGAAAAGAAAAAAATTAGGTACAGCAGGAAGCTAAAAAGTCACAAGGCAAAGGCATTTTAATCCCTATCAGGGAGCATTCCACCGATCAGTCTCTCAGCACTGCCGGCTCAGGCAGCGTGCAGTGTGATGCTGTTTGCCATCTCATCCTCCTCCAGCAGATCTCTCAGCCATGCCAAGCACTCCCAGCTAAATCACTTCAGGCCTCAGCAAATCCACATTAAAACAGAGCGAGAGATGCATATTTGCAGCCTCTTACCAATTTTAAAAACAGTTTACCTTAAGGGAGACGGGGTGTTGGCCTAGCCAGTGATGCAAACGAGACGGGGTGTATGTGTTTGAGAGCTAAAGCCAGCTTAGTCCAAGACAACAGAGCAGAGGAGTGAGGAAAACCTAAAGCTAAGGATCTGTAGTCGATGTTATTTTTGGGCCAGCCTGAGGCTGAAGAATGTCAAGTGAAGAACGGATACAGATGGCTAGGTTCTAAACTTGCAAATGATACAAGATTTATCCATTCCTCTAACGTGCCAAAAAAATGGGGGCTCAACAGTCTGTCTGGACTGGAGGACAAACATCCAAGTTTCCATTTTCCAGGAAAGGCTTAATGATTTAATTGGCTTCACAGCAGAGGTAGTGCTTGTGTGCAGTGTGAATTTTTTCATACAAATGCTACGTGATTTACATTCAGCTAAAAGGGAGTGGAGTCAAAGCATATGAACTATTTTTTGTCTCACAGCAAGACTCAGTGTGGTGAAAATAAATGTCTGTAGCAACAGCTGAAAATTGGACAGAACTGCTTCAAATTGTCTTAAAAAAGAACAACCTAACTGATTAATTAAGTATCTTTCTAACTTCAAAGTGTACACACACATTCATGTTCCCAAAAACAATTGTTCTGCTGATTTTTCTAACAAGTCTTTTGTCTTTATTGGCCGGCTGCTTGCATACCAGTTCTAGTACGTAAGAAAAACAGTGTGCCTGCTTTGTGTGTTTGGTCCAGCCAATTTCATTACAGTGGAAGAACCTGTTGAGGTAGGTGCAATCCCATGCATTAGAGCCAGAGGCACTGTACTGAAGGATATTCTGCCACTGTCTAGGAGGTAGTCAAGAAATATGTGTAGATTCCTGTACTAAACAGAGCATTGAGGTTCATGATAGGTGTTAAACATGGTCTGTCAACCTTGACAAAGCCTCTGTCACTAGCCTCCTTAGCCTCTGTCACTAGCTGCCTTGTAAGGACCTGCACAGTGAATACTGTGGTTCCATGTCTGATTCTCAATGAATCCTGACAGAGAGCGTCTGCAATTAAGACAAAGCCAGTCTGGTCCCCCTTCCTTACTCAGACGTTCAAGATCTCTCTCTCTCTCTCTCTCTCTCTCTCTCTCTCTGTGTGTCTGCCTGTCTCTGTGTGTGTCTTTCTCTTTCCCTCTCTCTCTCTCTCTCTCTCCAACAATTTCCCTGGCTCCAGACTTCAGCGGCAGGTCTAACAGCAGCATTTATTATTTCAATTTCCTCTGCGCTACCCACTGTGTATCAGTAGGATACCACAAGGCCCAGCCCGCAGCCAGCTTAGTCCGAATCACACGGCTAGATGAACCCAAACTTTGAAGCAGTAATTTTGTGGAGGAGATGTACAGCCCAAAAATGGGGGAGAAAAGACATGATGTCATAAAAATGGACCTCATGTTGTTTGCTCCAAGGGTTAGGAGGGCTTTCGAATTTCACTTAGTTTTTTTTATAGCTTCTGTCTGAAATGTGCACACGGGGAATACAATAGTGACATTTTATGCTGTGGAAACTGTTTTTCTGTGGAAGCTGTACCAAACTGTTTGTACGTCCAAGCAAGCTGTAAAAAATATCTTTATGATGATATTATTCCAAATGAAAAAGTATTTTGCATTTCCTGCTAACGAGAAACAAAACACATAAATGGGGCCTCAGGGACAATTACAGATGAGGTGAACCTGAGTTGACATGGGGGGCTGCTCCAAGCAGCCTGTTTAAATCACTGCATTTTCCCAATCACACAGAGCTAAAAGACTCAATGACCCCCCCCCACCCTCCATATCCAAACACTATTGCTAACATGCAGGTAAGGCTAAATGTAGATGGAAGACTCATTCTTGCAACAGTATGTGACACAGGAGACAGCATCAAAGTATTCCAGGTAGAGATACTGATTAACGATTCAGAGATATGGTTTCTGTCTGAGTGATTGATTACTTGTGACCACCCTAGAGACGTGGTCAGTGTGGCTTCTTGAATTTCTTTGTGGAATTTCCATAGCATCCATCCATCTTCTGCTAAGCTGCTCCCCACTAGCACATGCTGTCAAGGCCTCGATGGCTGTAGATGATGAGATGGCGAGTCAGCAAAGATGTGCTGTGCTTTTGGAGTAGTCTGACACAGGCTATGCTAGGAGGCTCACAGCTGCATGTTTGGGCCCCTGTCAGCTGTCCCCCCCGCCTGCTGATGGGAGAGCCAGGTCACTCAGGGGGCTCAGACAGGACTCGACTTCATCACCTCCACTCACTTGTGCAGTCAAACGTGGGACGCACACACACACACACACACACACACACACACACACACACACACACACACACACACACACACACACACACACACACACACACACACACACACACACCATACACACACACACCACACACACACACACACACACACACACAGCACAACAAGACACACACACACAGACACAGCTGTGTTTGGCAGCTTCGCCATGATCCCGTCAGCACTCAGACCTCACTCGCAAAACATAAAGCCCCCATTGCATTCCTTGACGGATCCTGGATATTTCCTGAGAGGTGAAGTCCTGTCACAAAGAACAACTGTTGAGAAAAAAACAAAAAACAGCTCCTCTTACCTTTCCATCCAGCCGTGCGGTGCCCCCTGGGCTGACGCGAGCGTTGCGGGGCGGGAGGGTGAAGGCTGGCGGGTCACTGCTGGGGGAGGCTCTCCCCAGACTCATACTGGTCTTGGAGATTCGGGTCGTTGTCACCAGCTGCACGTCCCCCATCTTTCTGCTGGACAAGAGAAATGGAGGAGGAGGAGGGGGGGTCAATTTAGCCTCTCTTGTTTGGACAGGGCCCCACCAGAAACCCCTGCCTCAGTGATCGAACACAGGTGCGTTTTCATAAATTACAGTCATACATCAGGACATTTAGAGAAGCATTTCCTGCAGATTAACGTTTTTATTTCCAAACCTAAATTCTTCTATCTCTACAAGACAGTAGGAATTTAACCAAATACATGAGTTGTGTCTAATATAAATGAATAAATGAATAAATATGTCTTGATGCACTTGATTTAGACACTGCGTTTCCCAAGGTTCAGTGCAAGAGGGCCCATCAGGTCTCCGATCTTTGCAATAACCCTCTCTGTTGTCTAGCATATTAACTTGTAAGGCATACCCCCTCATCACCAGACCAGGCTTTCCGCAGGATAATTGGATGCTTTACATTAAAGCTCCCGCGAAACAGAGAGTCTAGGAACTCACTGAAGCAATTTCACCTCAGCAAAGCATATGAAATGGCATGTTGTCTATATATTGGGCTAAGAAGTCATGACCCCGACTGGTAAGCTGGCCATCTTAATGGGCTTACATGCTCTAATCCGCTATTCCTTGTTATTGACCATGTTTGGGCTGTTTGGCCACCATAAGTATGTGCATATATGTTATAAATGACATGATAGCAATATATTTTATTGGATCAGTGGGGATATTTATGGATCTTTTCTGCAGGAAAAAAAATATTTGAACTGGATGAATTCTAGTCTTTGACTTAACACCTGGTATGCTCATCATTGAGATATTGCCATATATGTTGAATTCCTTTCTGCCTTTCAATATTATGTAATGCCCTTCTGAGAACCGAACACAGCTCCACCTTTTGCTTCAGCCCTGGCATCTCTTCTGGGAGAAATGTGATTAAAGTTTGATGTGTTACTGTAACATAAAAAAAGCTATAAATGTATTGTCTGGACAGAGAAATAATTATTTCTATGTGTTATTTAATAGTTTTTTCAGGTAAACTATATTTATATTTCAGTTCAACACTCTATTTGCATGTATATGGACTGAGCCCTGACCTCCACGCTCCATGCGAGTACAGCAGTCCATGCCACCAGTGTAAACACGGGCCCCAAGACCACTTCCTGACCTTGTGCTCCCCACACCTTCCCCAAATCCCCCATGGCCCCGCAGAAACCCCTACTAGCAGTCCAAATGTTCAAAAACATGCCTGTTTCTGCTGTCTGAGGTGTGTGTGTGGGGGGGTATAGCCTAGTTATTTTTCCAGCCCCCCCCACCCCCAACCCCGCCCCCACCACCACAACGCCGCCCACCCCTTTCATGTGCCAACAACACTTTTTTCACACTCCCCCACCCAGTGGCACTTCCAGCACTCCGTCTCCATTAGGCTGCGGCCCGAGCTGCGTTTGGAGCCGCTAGCGTCAATCTGCCTCGCGTCTCACTCAGCAGCATCTAAACGAAAGATTAAACAGTGCCACTGTAATCAGCCGGCCATTCAGAGCGCAGCACGGCGCTCACATCTGCGGCCTGGACTCCGGGTGCATGGTGCGGAACGGCCTGTTTCCCATTGGAGGAGGCTGATTGTGTAAACGCATCTGTGTGTTTGATGTCACCTCCCGCACACCCTCCCTCATCAGTGGTGTGGGGAAGGAGCTATCGAGCAGGGCTCACACACAGTGACTTCACGCACACATTGTTTTCCTCACTTCCTCTCTACAGATCTGGCCAGTGACCACATTCAGATAGCAACCGAATCAATAATGTCATTCAGCCACATGGGACCTGAGGCCATATACTGTTGTCCATGTCATCCACTCTCAAGACAAGTTTAGTCTGTGAAAACAATGCAGAAGTACGGGCTATATTTACAGTACACATCAAAAATAACTGCATCCGTCTTTAGCTAATAACAGTTCACACTAAACTATTCCTACTGCAGCAACCCCATACAACTGCACATAAGGGACATGATGGTCTTTTGATATTTTACGCCTATTATTGACCAACGTCCAAAGCTCTGCCTGATGGGTGCCTGCCTGGTCCTGGTGAGGCTTGGCTACATCTCTCCTCTCTGCTGTCTCATCTGAGGCCTTATCTGTGCTGACTGCTTCATTGTGCGGTCTGTTTGCACGTCTTGTCTCATTTGACCAGAGCTTGTTAGAGAGGCAGCTGAACAGGAGAGGAAAGCAGTGCAAATATGCCGGTGTTCCCCTGATACTCGTGTTTTGTTTTGGGCTGCAGCAGAGGGCAGCCAGGACTGCATGCCTGCTTCTGGTTAGTGCTCAGGAAGCTTGATGTTCTTTGGAAGATCCGCCACTGGTTGCCCTAGGGCCGTGTGTGTGTGTGTGTGTGTGTGTGTGTGTGTGTGTGTGTGTGGGCATTTGTGCCTGTGTGAGAGCACTCTATTCTACTGCCTTCATACAGACAAGAAAAAAATGCAGCAGGACCAGATCACACAGTGAAACCATAGGCGCCCACCAATACGACGCTCTCAACAGACCTACCTTTAAAAAAGCGCAAACACAGCTTTCTCTAATCAAAACAATCTGATTTGCCCCTTCATCTTATTAAACAAAACCAGAAACCCTCCATTCAGCTTAGTCTGGGTTCAGTTTTAGACAAGAGACAGAGAGAGAGAGAGAGAGAGAGAGAGAGAGAGACTGTGATCATCCCAGCCATCTCTCAGACCTATTTAAGTTTCATAGACCATTGGGAAATATTACAAAGAGCTCTCAGTACCGATATAATCTGATGCACCACATAATTCAGCTCATCCTGGAACATTTAAACAAGGCAACTATCTGGAGGGAGAGAAAAGGGTTTAAAAGTATATGATGTTATTTACTCTCACATAAGATGGCCAACCTCTGTGGAATGGATTCAAGGAGGAGAGGATGCTGTGAAAGGCATCAAGGACACATGGAGAGTATTAGGAATAAACTGCTCCTTTTAAAGGAATTGTGAGCAGGTCAGGTACAACTGAAAAAATGTAAACACTCAGCAGACATTTCCCGCTGAGTTGGTGCAGACAAGATGCTTTGAACAAAGCTTTGCCACTCCTCCAAGTAAATCTCACTCTGACCAGTTGCTGTAAGAGCTGTGCGTGGGTGCCGTGGTTAATCGCAAGACCTTACTGTAATGTAAAATAATTATATTGGTCTTAAGAGTGCTCAAAATAGTCAGGTGTGGCCCTGTGGATGCTGTCAACAGTTTCTTATAACAAAGGACTGGCAGGAGGTTATATTCAAGCTATCCTATTCCAAAACAAAATGCAGGCATGCCATGTGATCAAAGGGAGAAAAAAGTAAAACTATCTCAAACTCTATATGACTATGAGTACCATGGAGCATTATCCGTGAAACTACCTCCCAGGAAAAAGCCTAAGTACTGATGATGTAAGAGTCTTTCACTCACCTTTGTGAAGACCTGTCTCTACTCAGAGAAACACAGATTTGGGCTCCACCATGAAGTAGATTAGATCGGTGTGTCTGTTTCTGTCGTTCAAATGAATTCATTATCATTAGCTGGAGCTATCGGTGAAGCAACACACTGCTTTGTTCACCTCTTCTGAAAACGCAGTGATAACATGAAAAGACTGCTCGTTTATCAGTTGACACTGCACAGGGTATACCAGGGGGCTCTGGTGTTTGTTTGGTCAACTCTGTGTGGAGTGGCCTTGAGTCAACAGGGCCCAGTTAGACAGGGACATGAATGATGTCACCCTGCTAAAACAAAAGACACTTTCTTCTGGGCCAAAGACAGCAGACTGATCACCTGCCGTGGCCTACTGGTTAGTGCTTCGGACTTTTAACCGGAGGGTTGCCGGTTCGAACCCCGAAAGCAAGGCACCTAACCCCTCACTGCTCCCCGAGCGCCGCTGTTGTTGCATGCAGCTCACTGCGCCAGGATTAGTGTGTGCTTCACTTCACTGTGTTTCACTAATTCACGGATTGGGATAAATGCAGAGACCAAATTTCTCTCACGGGATCAAAAGAGTATATATACTTATACTTATGTTGGCAATAATGGACCATTAAAAAATAACATGTTCTGTTCTGGAATAACTATAATACAGGACATAACTATATTTTGTGTGAATATCTGTAATGAATTATTAGGTAATCTTAATAATCCTGAAATCACAGAAAATGAACAAATATGCTATCTATTCTCATACATGAGACTAAAAGTGTTTATGATCCCATTAAATTACAGATTGAAATATTAGTCTAATAGACATAAAATATTCCTGCGTTTTTATCGCTGATATCCCATAGGGTAGGAAGAGGTTCTACTGTGTGCTGTGCACACATGCTTTTTTTGGAAGATGCTAGTTTTGGGACAGATAGAGTCTGAGGAATGCAAAGCTGGAGAGTAGAGAGTAGCCGGTGATGACTTGTTAACCCTAGTGTCTAGAAGGCCCCATCTCCACAGCACCTGTTTCAGCAAACATCCACAGGCTTTCACGGCCTTGAGGTCATTCACCTTCATTTCAGTCCATTAATGAGAGATGAAGCTCAGCGAAACTCAGGTGACTGTCATGCCTCATCTCAGGTCATTAAACGGCAGAGAGGGCGATCGGGAACGAAAACCTAAACAGAAGGCTTGTCCAGAATGCATCACACCCTTGACTTAAACCTGGCCTGAACTTGTTTGATTGTTGATTGTAGTATTAACGCTGACATACCAGGCTTTGGAATTTCATCAGGATTTGCAGTCCATAGATGACCAAACAAAATAATTTCCCATGTAAATTATTTACATCAAGTAAACAGAGACCGATACAGCCGTAGAAAAAAATGCTCAATATTTTCTTCTTGAGCATTCAATTGCTGACAAACACCGAATCCACTTTCTCTGTTCATCACAGTCATTACAGAGGCCTACCCAGTGTCATGCTGTATGAGGCTCAAAAAGTACATGATGGTGCAGTCAGGAAGTAGAAAAGTAGAAAAACATTCTGACTGGTTGGGTTAGGTACCCTCAGATAATGTTGTGCAAACTTATCCCCATGACAACAGCATCCATAAGCCACCTCCATGATTAATTGGGTCACACATTCAGAACAAATCCATTTTAGTGGAAAACTAGCAATAAAATACCAACATGGTCAAATCTAATCTCCGCAGACGGCATGGTCTCTTTATCTTCGGCCTCTCATACCAGACTGGTGAGCACTTAAGCATAAACACCAGAGGTGACTGATGAGATTTGCGAAATAAAATGACGGCAACAAGCCTTTCCAAAAAGAACATTTGTTTGTGCAGCCACCCTGAACATGTAATATGCCTCAGCTGCACAAACAAGGGTGAAAGATAGTTACTGATGCTGATAATAAGACAGTCACAATGTCATCAACCCTCCTGGGCAGTGGGCAAATAGTGTCCAATGTCCAAATGAGCCATTTTGGCTGATGCCTTAATTGTTTCCATCATCTTTACCCTAGTTTACTCCAATGTTGTTCTTCCTCTGTAAATTCATAAGTATAGGTGGAGGATCTCTTCAATCATTTGCTGGACAGAAAGAAAGGCATACCTATTGGCGTATATTCAGTTGTTATGCTTTTACTCTTTCAGCCCTGAATCCCTGAGAATCACACTAGGTGACCTCACCTTTGTTTCTAGTGAATATGTGAGCACACAGGCTCTTTGTGCCTTGTTCTCAGCTTTGGGGGACAGAAGAGTAGAGGAGAGTCAAAAGTAACAGAGTGCCAAAGCACAGCTGGAGAGAGAGAGTGCTCTGTCAGTTTAGTTAGTGTCTGAAAACCTGCAGCTCCCTCCAGCCACCTTGTTGCCTTGTTGTTACTGGCCACGTCTGAACATCAATGTTCTTATGGTTTAAAGCTATTACACATGGGGGTGGGGGCTTGTGTGTGTGTGTGTGTGGGGGGTATTTCCAGGAAGCAGATCTCTGAATATCATAGTTGGGCTTTAGCTGTGCATAGTTGTGCTGCAGTACACTATATAATTTTGACCATCAATACCAATGTCTGCTATCTGATAATTAATTAGTATAGATATAATTTTCAAAAGCCTGTGTGGTTTCCATTAACTGAGCTGCATTCTTCACAGAGCGCTTAAACCTCTTCCTGTCCAGGGAATAGCAAGGCTCACCACTGCACTTGGATAAAACATGATGAAAAGGACCCAACCCTCTTGAGATCCTTTTAGAACACCCATAATTCTGCTATACAAAGAAATTAAATACTCAGGAGCAGAACATCTGAGAAGCTAGAGTTAATAACTGGTGGGAAATTCCTAGACACTAACAGAGTAACCATTTCTGGCATTGGATCTGATGTTGTTACACTGTATTCCTTTTAACTATGTTCAACTGTTCACAAAAAGTACTGTGTATGTGATCAAATAGTTATATTCATGCTGACTGCTCTCATTTAAACTGGGAGTTTTCAACATCTGAAGTGCAGCATTTTATTTTTAGCACTTAACACATGCTTTTCAAGAATGAAGTTACGTAGTACTTTTGCTTTACTTTAATTACCACGGTATGCAAATTAATACTGAACCTATAATATTAAAAACTGTATAATGTAGCAATGTATCTAAATATATCCTTCAAACACATCAACACGCATGTCTCTTTCATTTATAATTTAACTTTAAATCAATAAATCTCCTTTGTTTGGGAGGACTATGAATCCTAAATAGACACAAACATCATGACTTACCGTTAACGGCTGCCAAGTGTTTCACTCACGAAATCGCTACTCGAGTACTGTCTTGAAAAACGTGTGATCTGAGATGAGTGATCAGTCCTCTGTTTCATAGACACACCAAGACACCGCAAGAATACTGGAGAGCTCCCGTCCTGACCCTGTCTGTATTATTGGGGTATTACAGTATGTGTTTTTCCTTGTTGGTATCAAACTTATTGGCAGGCGTCCTGACAACATAAGCCCAGCGTCCTCCTTCCATTGGTCGTAAGATGAAGAAAGTGGGAGGGGGAGGTCTGAAATATCGTGCAGACCTAACATTTGATGCCTAGTTCTCTGTTTCTAACTTTTTTTCACAGTAGGATATTGTTTGTCTGTTAAATTGCCGTTGACTTGTTTAGCAAATATATTTATTACGTTAAAGAGGCGTTTGGTTCACATGTAGTAGCCCTTTATGAATACTACATTAAATATTTTCTTGGAGGAGAGTAAAGAAAGCTTAAAAGCTCTCCCCCCAAAAAAGTCTGCCAACATTTCAGTTTAAACGCGCGCATAGGCTGTGCATTCCTGCGCGCGCCTGTATTTCCTCTCCAATAGTGATGTTTGGTTTTAAATTAACTAAACATGAGAAACGCATTGATAACAGTATACCACAACACATGTCCAATGATATTCTCCACTGTCTAAAGTCAACCCCCCCCTTCTGTTTTCTTCCTCCAACATGCGTGAAGACTTGAAATGCACGTATGGAACATCACCTGTGCCATCAAAACATTTCGGAACAACAACACACATAACAAATACAGAGACGGTGTGAAAACTTATTTTGGCCAAATATCTGGCGATAGTGAAAGAAATATTACGGTGAGAAATATATGTTCAAGTGTAGCAAGAACACAGCTGAGCTGCTGACTGCTTCAGCATGTGGAATCGCCATTTTGACAGTATGGGATTCCAGTTAAGAGCTGAATGGTTAAACACCTGCCAAGTCTCCTGGCTGTCACTGTAGAGCGCAATGCTTTTGTGGCCTTACAGCTCGTATTTCGCAACCTGTCAACACTGAACGATGGCAGACCTATTTAGAAATGACGCTGAGGGGGAGAGAAGGAAGACGGCAAAAAACCACGAATGTATATCGTGGGGAAGAAAAAATCAGTGTTGAGGGCAACTCTAATTAAAGTTAGGATGTGAGTGTATGAAGCATGGGACAGTGTCTACGAAGATGTCAGGCTATCGGTGTGACCATAATCTGTCGTGCCCATATTTATCAGTTCGCCGGTGACCATGTAAAAGAGCCGTCCAAATTAAAACGTCTTCAGACACAGGCTACATTATTTTGAGCAGGCTGTCATTTTTTGAAATGGTAGTCTATTTAGCCTACTCTGCATTAAAGACTGGACTGGAAGAGTCCAATCTTCAACAATATCAAATGGATAAAAATACAAAACGTTGAATGGATCAAATGTAAAATCTTCGCTACACCTATGAAAGTATCGGTGAGTGTAGTGTTTTGATATAGTCTGGAGATGAGTAATAGTAAGGCTTGTCTTATTTTTCTCATTGCGCCCTCTGGTGTCATTTGCTTATTACTGTCGGTAGAGAAGAGGACAAGAGTGTATTTTCTCAGATTCTCAACAACTTCAGATAACGTCAGGAGATTTGATTCACATAATATTTGAAAACCACACAGTCATACACATTTATCTGACTCTTGTTGGTTTGCTGTAAAACGACTAATACACGAGTAAAACTAGCATTTTATTTTTCTGTTGATGTGGAGATGTAGGCCTATTTCGTGCAGCATTGAAAGCAGTTAAGGGGGCATGCATGCCCCATGGCTTCCTTCATTCAGTACACTCAAGTGTTTGAGCAGTGGGAATCAGATCAAGTGCAGTCCACCGGAAAGGTAAAAGTAAACATTTTCTGGGAGTGCTGCCTCAAACGAAACAGCAGACAAAACAATCATAAGGTTTGTCTGAAAATGAGAAGCAGCCCCCATTTCAACCCCAGCCAACAAACTCACTGACTCAGCTACCCAACAGGGCATCCTTGTATGCAAGTCAGCTGATCACCTACTGTAAATTCAACACAGAAGACTAGTTTTAGCTGGGTTTCCTTCCCTATAGCATTTGAAGTTTGGTGTTCCGTTGGACCATGTTGAGTAATAACATTTAAATTTCAATGTAAAAATAAAGTTTAACATTGTGTTTACAGAACTGGCGATAAACACATAACTGAAAGCAAATAACCGATCAGGACAGATCTTAAGTGCTTTATATTTGAAAAAATATGTAAAATATATATATATAAAAAAAACTCAACTATTCAACTATTTACTGTGCATATACATTGTCTTAAAAACCTAGAAAATAGGCTTTTAACAATGGTCTGATCTGAGTCCTGAGCTACCCTGGCCTGAGGCTGACCTGCAGTAGACATGAGGGGATAAGAGAGAGGGTGACCCCAGGCGCCGCTAGTCTTCCTATCGCTGGTGGTGTAATTGTTCTCTTCCTGGCAGTCCTCAGCTGTATCTGTGTAATTGGGGAGGGCTCTCCCTCTGATTAAAGCGCAGAAAAGCGCTGGGCGATTTCTCGGAATGTCAACATACTCCCAAAGTTTTGTCAAGACATTTTGCCAGTTCAAGTAAACAGGTAGAGAGGTGTTGTTATCTGCTCTGATAGAATGAGTCAAGCTGTTTCTCTTAATTAATCTTGCATTCTACTTAGTGGTTCCATCAAAATATGTGATAGGATCTGGGAAAACCAAACACATGGTGAAATTTTACCAACTCACGATTCTAATACCATCCTAGTAAGACCTACAGGGTAAGGGTGTTGCTAGGGGGCGGTATCCAGGATGTTGCTAGGATGGTATCAGAATCTTAAGTTGGTGAAATTTCACCAGAGAAGGTTGAAATGGAGCAGAAATCAAAGATGTTTTATTTCACTATGTGATGGGGTTTTCCAGATCCCCATCACATACAGTATAGATAACTGGTTATCAGTAGTGGTTTAGTGTACTTTCCCCAACTCCTCCCACTTTTTTGGTATTCTTTTTTAACTAATACATAATCCCCTTGTTACAAAAGCAATGCCATTAGACAGGACCTTGTCCCATAATCACCATTAAGTTGATATTTTTTGTCATCATTGGTCAATAAATCTCTCTTTTCTGTATAGTAATTGAAGAATCAAGAACTTTTGCACTGTACCTGAACAAAGGTGAAGCACTCCAAAACCACATTACTATTCTCATGGACATTTATTTATTTAGTTTTTTTAGTCAGACAAAAAACCCTGGAAATTTCTTCAGCTCCAGGAGACTGATATGACAGAACATGTGTTCTCAGGTAGGAGAGTCCAGGTGCATTTTGATGGCTGTAAGTAAGTACAAGTCCAGAGCGTATCCTGTTGGCGCGAGTGGCACAGGCACAGGAAGTGCAAACAAGACGCGTGACTGATGAGGCGAGTTTGGGCCAGCAGGCTTCAAGCGCTGCACGGCCCCAAGCCGTCTCACGCAGTGGATCGAGTCAGCGGAGATTTCCCTCTGAGGCAGTTTGCCACAGCCCCATCCTTCAAAATACAGTCGTAAAAATGTCATCCCCTAGGAAACCTTTCTTGGTGCATATGTCTCTCACACAAGGAAAGCTATGCGCCTGCTTTCGGCTGCCAAACCCTCGGTCTCAATTTTCTTATGTCCTCAATAATTTGCCCAGTTTGCCAAATCTGACGGTTGTACTTGCATTCAACCTCAAAAGGCTACGTTAGGTCAAGTGGGACACTGAAAGGATTATTTACTTTGATTGTTGCTCAACCACTTGTTTCAATAATTTACTTATAGGCCTACTCAACAGGGAGGTGCTGCTCTACTGGCATTGCATTTCAAATGCTCTGTTTCAGAATTCTAAATGTTATGCTGCCACCTTCACAGTACATCATGCACATCCATATTGAGAACCATTAGTGGAAGAAGGAGTTCAGAGAGATGTAAATTGAGGTCAAAGTTCACTATACTGCCCAAAGAGATTTGAAGATGCAATCGAGGGAAAGCTGAGCTATAAGATGCATAAACCTGCACGTCACAGAGGATTCATTCTCCAGTGTCTTCTTTCCTTTGACTGACACAAACATGCTCGATTGCTGTAAATACTCTGGGGATGCCTGCTATTGAAGCCACTTTGAACGTTTGTTTAGATCCAGTGACCCTGCTGTCATGGAAACAGATTTATTGTAGCACATACACAATCCACATGGGTTAACACAACGGAAGTTCCTGAAGGAAAAGACAAAAATGCTTCCAGTGGAATTGCTTATTCCACTAGCCAAATTTTGTAATTTCGATCTCTTTGTATGTCTGGGCATGTTAAGAAATTGACAATAAAGCAGACTTTGACTTTGACTTTGACTTTGAAATACATTACACCTGGACTGCATGGTTCCTTTAATGACCCACAAGCCTTCAGTATTCATTCACCTCACATCTATTTGTGGAGTATTAAAGTGCAAGCACACACACACACACACATGTGACATGTGAATGTTAGAGTGTATGTATGTGTGTGTGCTGACAGTTTTTCACAACACAGCACATATGTCAAATTGCACTCTTAGAGAGGGCCTTGAATGACACGTCATGTGTATTTCACCACAAATCCACAAAGGAAACATTTAACTGTCTGACTGTTTTCAAGACATTATCAGTTAAGGCCAATATCCCTTTACAGTCTTGCTCATTCTCCCATGAATTCATGCGCATTCTATTTTATTTTCGGCATGTACGCCTTGGCATGACTGAGTGTTTTTTGCGGGCTTTTCAATGCCTAAACCATATGCCGTGCATTTGTCTCAGGTCATTGGTAAGCATGAGGAAACTGGCTGGCTGCCATCTCCCAGTGCCCTGTTAACAGGCCATGCTCCGATGGCCCCAGGTCTCCTGGCCGAACGGTCTCCAGCACTAGCACTACTGAACACTCTGTACTTGGGTGGCCATGGAAACGACAGGAGTTGGACCTGGACCAGCGATCGCACTTTGCAGCGTAATCAGATTTGCCTAATGTTTATCTCCACCATAATCACAATGGGTGGAGATGAGATTCTGGGGGGAGAGAGAGAGAAAGAAAGAGAGCAAATGTGCGAAAATGTGTGTGTGTTTGTGTGTGAGTGTAGGAGAGAGAGGGAAAACATAAATATTTTCTGCCATGTAATGAAGCATTTGGCTAGCTAGGAGGTGGGACTCAGAATAGCCTGCTGAAAGTGGATATTTTCGTAGCCTACAGCTCCAAACCTGCTTAAAGGAAGAGTGTCACTTCCTGGCACCTGTCGGCCCAGCGTGTCCATCTGTGGGAGAAGGTGCTCGCTCACAGGGCCAGGGTGCTCCTCTAGGGAGGGTCAGGCCGCCAGTGCCAACACGCAACCCAACAATACAAGCCCATTTCGCACTTAAAAATGCTTTCTGAGAAATCAGCTTGTCATTCCTTATCTGCTATTATCAATAGAGGAAAGGCCAAAAATCCATTTCCTGTCATTGTTCCTAATTATTTCCGTTCTACTTTTCTGCTAAGTGCATGAGAAAATGTATTGACAGTAAAAAGTCAGGTTTATTACAGAAAAAAACTTGTATTATTGGAAGAGATCTCGGAGGAGATCACTGGGTTGGATCCAGGATGAGTTTATAGTCATTGATGAAGTCTGATACCTTCACCACCCCATTATGCCTGCAAGTTAGGGGAGGATAAGAATATTTATATCGAACTCTATAAATGTAACCATTTCACCACTACATGAATGGGTGGATAGCTTAACTTCTCTTGCTAAATGATTCACGTCAAATCCAAATGCAAATGACTTACGTTTGCTGCTGGAGGACTGTCAGTGTCTCCTCCGCCTGTTTTCGAGTGAGTTTGCCAGTCACATGTACCAGGTAGAAATACAGGCACTTGAACATGCTGAATGGAACACAAGCATCGGGTGGCTGGCACTGAGGGTCCGAGTTCAGGATGTAGCAGGCCTGGACCAGTGCTTGTCTGATATTCTGTCAGAACATGAACACCAGTTTGCTTTCTTTCTTCAAGTCAAAATTCCTCTCAGTAGTGATGAATGATAAGGATGAAGGAAACATGCATGTACCTTGATGCCGTGGGTAATTAATTCTAGCCAGAATGACAATGTATTTTTTTTTTGTTAAATTAATAATTACTCATCAAATAGGTCCGGCTTGAGGGTAAGGGGTGTGACATTATAATTCAGTTTAACCCTTTACAACCACGACTTAACAACTCACATATAGCATTGACATTACTGATACTTCTTTTCAAATGTACAATATTCTGGTGCTTTGAACAAAAGCTATTGTCAAGATGAAGGCACCAATGAAAATGTGTCCAAAGTAAATATCTCTCTACATCCATAATCAAGGACCAGCCCATACTCACCCCTCCCAGATGGTTGCAGCAGAGAGTGAAGAACTTCATCCACTCTACCGGCTCCCCGAAGCGGCCCAGCGTGAAGGCCTCACTGAGGCAGTTCTCAGCCAGGTTCAGGGACTTCCACGCCGACATGATGTCCTTCTGGCTGACCATTCTTTGCTTGTGGAACTGAATATTTTCAGTAGACACATTGCACATTGTATTACATCACAAACATATTTAACAGTCAAGGAGGGATAAGGTGACGTTGTAAGGTAGGCCTACCCTTTATTAGTAGTTGTGGCATTGTGGTTGTTCATAATATTATTCACAGAGTTAATAGATAAGGAAAAACCTCAGTAGCTACCCACCTGGGAATGTAGTCCTCTCAAAATTTCTGGAGTGAGATTCCTTACGGCTTGTAACAAATGGCGATCAGATGGCTGGCCTACCGGTAGAGGCTGCCCCTTTACCAGAGCAGTGAAGTACCTGAATATATACATTCTAGCATCATTTCAGGCTTGATATACTTCAAATATTAAAGTGCTTAATAAAACAAATATGATCATAACATTAAAAAAAAAAAAAAACAGTCTGACAATGCAGTGAAGAAATAGTTACTGACTTGTCTTTCTGAGTGGACTTAAATGTAGCCAAAAGCTATAATTTACTCTAGTCTATTAGGGACTTACTTATGAGACCATTGAAGAAGATCTTCAGGTTGAGTTCGGATCACATCTTTTGTGTACTGCTTCAGAAATTCTGGCAGTGTATCTGGTATGAAGACATCTTCTCTCGACTGAGACATATATGTAACCTATATTTGGCAATTTAACAGACTGAAACAAGAGATTGGTACTGAACAGCCGGATAAAAGTATCACGTCTTGATTCACGCACAACGCCGAATGAGTGAGTGAGTTTTTCGAATGTTGTTGTATGAGATTGTCAAAATAAAATTTAGAACTTCATGGGCTACATGACGTAGCCCTAGGCTGTGACACTTACCACTAGAGGGCACTGTTTCCCTTCTTTTAGATCTTCATAGTCTGGCTCTGTCAATGGTCTGAATGTTTGATAGATCTGTAGGTAGGTTACAGTACGTCTATCAGAAAATCATACCAGTCACGTTTTCAATACCAGGCCCATATGAAGCTGACAGCTGTCATACTATGCTAGCCACCTGGGAACTGGATGATTGCCCAGGAACGCTGGATTGATAATAAACTAGCATGAGGAGCTGTAGCTGTCAAAAGTCGACCGGACTGCTGATCTGTGCTTCCAGTGCTCTCCAGACTGCCAACAAGGCTCCGGGTTGGTCTGTTCAATGTCACCATGCTGTGTGCTGTTCAAGTAAAAAGTCATCACGCCCATGGACTTTTTCAGATTAACTAACTCATACATTTTTCATTGTATGTTATGTCTTAATTTAATTTTCTATGTTATGTGTAGCCTAAATACATTTTCACCCCAACACACACACGGTTCCTTAAGGTTGTGGTAGGTGTAGTGTACATTTGTTGCACCCAGCTCTTCTAGCACAAACCAAGGCTAGGCTATAGCCTAAAATTGGGTGTTCATCGTCTGCTATATTTATTTTTTATTGAGCTAGCCTACTCTACCCACACAGCTATTTGGTAAAAAAAAAGGCAAACAAAAGAGGCGGGAAAGAAAACAAAACGACAATTAGCTAGGCTACTAATTTAATAACCTAATAATTTATATAATAAATATATAATAAATGTTTATAATCAATTTGTAATATATATATTACAAATTGATTATATAACAAATGTATATTATTTGTGAGCCAACTGCCCCATATTTTAATAACTGTGCAAGCCGTGAATGCAGCAGCGCCTACAACTTCTGTGTAGTGACTGAGGGGGGCGTGGGTTCAGTAGGGAAGGAGGGCGCCCACTCCGAGAATCTCTGCTATTGTTAAGAAAATACGCCCTGCCAGTGCAAACGTAGCCTATTTTCACAACTTTACTGTATTTTTCAACAGTGGTTAGACTATGTATATTTTCTACAACGGGTAGTTTTTTAAAAAACGATGATTTCGTGAGTTAAAAATCTTAGATTGGCCAGGAAAAGCCACTTAACCTTACATTATGCATATTTCGTGACATCACTCACTGTTAAAGAAATCGTTCGAATCCAACCAAGCGAGCGCAAGACTCAGCTTGGCTAATTATTCAAAATGCCGGTGGTTTTCTTTAATTTCATTCACCTATTCTTCTCGGTTGTCCCAACTTACAATTTAGCCTAGGTAAAATGCTATCTTAATTCGGAGCCTCTAAACGGCATCTTCTGTGTCACATGCGCTGATGGTCCTATTGTGGCGCCGGAGCTGCTGAGGGAGGCTGGATTCGAAACAATAGACCGAAACACGGCGCTGTTCATTGTAGGGGGCACCAGAAGACGTAGAGCCAGGACTGGAGAACGGAACGGCCACGACCAAGAACTCAAGAACATGGAGATGCCCATGCACTGATCTTTTTTCAGCTTCAACACTATTCACTGGATATATTTCTTTTTACTGATTAGTTCTCAACCTCAAGGAGAAAAAGATGAATTCCGCAGAAGCTGCCGAGGAGGGACCGAATGACTCTGATACGGATGCATTCTTCAAAACAGGTAAGATAGTAACTAGGCAAATTCTACTCCAGTTTTCAATAAGCGGATTTGGATAGGCTCGACGTATCATAGTAATGTGTTTAGGTTTTATCACTGTATTGGTAAACGGAGAGGGATCCCTGAGCTGTAAGAGAGTGTTGCTGTGAGCGCAAGCACATAATTAATACCCAATGTATCCTAAAGTAAACCGTCAGATAGACTATACAACATATGGACCAATTGATGTCGACACTGGACAGCATATCTCCCATCTTTTCTCCATCTCCAAACGCAGCTCAAGTTATTTGAAATAAGGTCTTACCAGCTCTATCTGACCTCTCTCTAATGCATCCTTACATTGGGGTAGCACATCGCTTTTGTTTGACAGTTGTGCCTGCTGTGTCACACGGATTTCTACTGAAAACGCTCACGCTTCAACTCTCATATCTTCTAGTAGAAGAAACAAAAAGTTGAAGGATAGCATACAGTCGTTCCACGTCGATACATTTCACCCACAGAGGAACTTTGCGACAATGGAAATGAAACTATGGGTTCAAGAAAGCAATGATGCAGTCTTGTGTGAAATACAAAGCATCTACGTTAGAGACCACATACATTTGGTTTGTCTCGTTCCCCTATCCCAAACATATAACTTCGGGGAAAGACTATAATTGGCCTGAGGTTATGGCCACCTTGGGTCTCACAAAGTGAAGCCAATTTAGAAATGTGTGAGAACAATCAACTCAGAGTATGGACTTCCCCCTCCTACACAACCTCAGTGTCAATGGATGCTGTTATGCTTTCATCTAGAAATTCATTGTATGATTGCTTCAAAGGAATCATCATAATGACTTAACCAGTTTTACAGGAGCTCAGCTATATACTTGATCTTTGTAAATTATGGATCGGGTCGAATAGTAGTCTGTATTCAGTGGAATGGCTGGCCTGTTCACTGGTGTTTAATTGTTTTGAATTTTGAATGAGTTTGACTCTTAATATCAAACACCCACATAGACACATTGACTTTGTTTCATTGTCTTCTTGAATAAAATGCCTATTCACCTGTTAGGACTGATCTGAAGGCTCCTATCAGAAGTGGACATTATGTAGCCTCAGAATCAGACCGCACATGCATGTGATGTGATACCAGCACTCCTGCAGTGCCTCTGTCGGTTAGGATGCTAGCAGACACATGCCACCGCGCCTGTGTGTCCTGCACTCTGAGTGTGCGGCGTGAGGACACACCCTGGCACTGGCTCTCGCCCGCCTCACTGCACTCCTGCTCTCCAGATCCACTCCTCAGCAGTTTACGACCGCCCGTCAAAATAGCAGCGCACTTTTACAACTTGATCCTGGAGGAAGTGCTGATAAAGGAAGTCATGCCCCACTCCTCTCATCCACCTCGCCCTCCATTCCTTCTCTCTCTCTCTCTCTCTCTCTCTCTCTCTCTCTCTCTCTGTCTGATGCTGTTTATGATCCCTCCATTACATTTTAGGGTCATGCTGAAATGTCAGGAAATGTTTGTGTCTTGGGGGCTGCGAGGGTGGGTTTGTATACTAAAGAGTGCTGTCTTAGCATAAAAACTAGTCTTTGGCTGGGTATGGGCATCTTTTCTAGTGCCGATTGGCACCGGCTGCAGCAGGGAACATAGGGGGGCTGCATCTGTGGTTTTGGGGCATATGCATAGCAGCAAAGTGGGACACGAGCTTGGAGAGGAGCCGGGAGAGCGGGAGAGAGAGACACAGTCAGTCTTTTGTGTCAGGGTCTGTCCTCGGAACCACAGCACGGCTGCCACCTTCTCCTCTCCTCTTGCTTAAGGTCGTCTGACGAACGTGAAATGACTCACAGATGGCGGCTCTCGGGCCGAGGCCAGTGGCGAGGAGCATGACTTTGCCGTGGCGGCAGCAGCAGTGGAGACGGGGACATCTGCTCGCATCTGGTCGCAGTCATCGATGGCTGGGCCTGATCCGCCATGGCAGATCTTTCCCTCTGGGTGGGTATAGGGGAGAGAGGGAGAGGAGAGAGAGAGAGAGAGAGAGCTGTGCCTCCTCCATTACTCCACCCCTCCACCTCCACCTCTATCTCCCCTGGCCTCAGCTGCTCCTGCCCAGCCAGCCCCCCCCCCCCCCCCCCGATCCTGATCCTACCACCAAACCAAACATCCGTGGGTGTTTTGCCTGGCTGAAGAAAGACATTATGTGGCTGAGCGAGCAGCTATCCATTCACAATGGCCAGCCTGAAAGGACTCTAAAGTGGGTTTTATGTCCGGAGCCCTCGCCGGATACATCCCGCCCCAAGCCTGCTTCTTCACAGCTCAGAGGTAGCTTAACCTCAAACGCAAACTTTGATTCACCCCTGCTTTGTGGAGCGGACTCCAGCCTCTTGGTGTGTGCTCCTCTGGATGAGGACACAGGTCCGCCTCCTGCCCTCCAGCACGGCCTTTTATGTGGGCTAAGTAATCAGAGAAAACAAAAGCCCTCCCATTTTGTCTACCTCTGCGTCTACCTTGTTCTGGGGGCTGTAAGTTAAATATGAGCCGAAGCAATTACAAGGGGGAAGCAATTTGGCCTAGTGTGCCCTCATTTTTTTTAACTAGCTGTATTTTAGTGGAGCCTGGTCCATCATCGCCTCGGGTAATAAGGCCAGGAGATTGGCAGAGCCCACCCCACGGATCAATATCCACATCTCCAGCCTTTCAGCCAGCAAGACTCAGCTCTCCCTGAGTGCAACCTACACCATCCGGATCTGAGCAGGCTATTTCTATCTCGCCCCACCCCACCCCACCCC
Organism: Alosa alosa; assembly: GCF_017589495.1. NCBI lineage: Eukaryota > Metazoa > Chordata > Actinopteri > Clupeiformes > Clupeidae > Alosa > Alosa alosa. Next base: position 18,020,623 of record NC_063191.1, read on the forward strand.
ACCCCACCCCATCCGTCTCCCAGCATTTCTGAAGCAGGCCTTTATCACTCTGATTAACTTATTGAACAATGAAGCCTGATGAAGTTGTTGCATACGTCTTTAACGTTTTTGTAAAAGCTCGAAGTCTTTGCTGGTGGTGAAACACATCCACCATTGTGTGGCTCAGCCGTGGGTATTCTGTGGTGATGGGGCTCATCCATAATTAAAGTGCAGAGAGTGTGTTGGTGCCACAGACGCGGAGTGCTTTGGAGTGTGGTGACAGTCTGAAATCTGTGAGGGGCAGCTGGCTGACCCCCATGCCCCCAGGACCTTCATTTTCCACTTCAGTATGTGATAGGACAGACAGCTTTCTCTCTCTCTCTCTCTCTCTCTCTCTCTCTCTCTCTCTGTCTGTCTGTCTGTCTCTCTCTCTCTCTCTCTCTCTCTCTCTCTCTCTAGCTATCTCTGTCTCTCTGTACGCCACGGTCTGAAGGCCTGTGGGGTAAGCCATACAAGCTTTTGTGATTTATCTTTACCCAACCACTCTTAAAAGACATAAAAAGAATAAAAAATGTAAAGAAAAAGAGAGAGTAGGAGAGAGAGAGGGGAAATTTAGTGACACAAAAAAGTGGCAAAATGAGACAAAGGCACCAAACCAGATGCTCACATTTTTTACTCACATTTTAAAAAAAGATGAAAGAGGAAAGCTCAGCTGTGGGTTTTGGCTCCGCAGATGACACTGTGACCCCGAGCCTGCTGCATATTTGGTCACATGACTTCCTTCAGTAATGAAGGCCTACATGAAAACGCCCCGGGGTAATTAGGTCCCTGGTGTCAAGTGGAGTATTTAAGCAGATGCATGAATGCGAGTCAACCATTTCCCCCCCGAGGTCTCCTTTCTTAGCACATTTAACAATCGCATAAAAATCAGATCCGCAAAGATTTCATTTGAGGTCCTCTTGGAACCTGCGCTCAAGCTGGGCCACGGCATATCTCTGATAGTACTGATGGGCTAATGGGCTCTGTCTGAGAGAGCCTTAAGTGCTAATAGCTGAATTCATTCATGCCTTTTTTAGGCGCCTGTTCAGCTCAGCTCAGCTCCAGTCTCATACAGGCCTTGGCTTTCTTCCAGCGTCAGAGTGGGGGTCTCCTCCTCCTCCTTCTCCTCCTCCTCTTGGTCCCACTAAGGACGCTCATAAATGGCGGCTCCACTCCACGCTTGATCGGAAGCATGGGGGGAAGAACAATGCGGTCTGATGCCCCCACTGTCAGCCGTAACAATGAGCTTGGTGCTGGGCCCTCCCAATTCTCCTCAGTCTCTCTCTCTCTATCTCTTTCTCTCTCTCTTTCTCTCTTTCTCTCTCTCTCTGGCTGTCTCTCTCGCTCACTCTCTCTTCCTGTGTATCCCTCCCACTCTCTGCAGTAGGCCAAACAGTAGCCCCTGCTAGCCGTGCGTCTGCGCGGAGCGGAGCGGCACCATGCTATAATGCGGGGAGAGGCCTGGCAGATGGCTAATTGGCCCGACGTAAACCACCAGGGTAATAGGGAGAGTGAGAGAAGATTTGTGGGGATTATTGAGTCATGATCTGACGTGGACAGAGAGAGAGAGAGGGGGAGAAGGAGAACTGGGATCACAGAGGAAAAAGGGGATGTGCACCCCCAACACACACACACACACACACACACACACACACACCCTGGTCGGACGGTGGAGTGTGTAACCATATGCTGTGGGGGGCTGAGTGAAAGGAGAGGCTGGCCCAGGAGGGTAATGGAGTCAGATCTTATTAACTGATCCATTCCTTAAAAAAACGAGGCTTTTAGAGAAATTGAGGGGACCCGCTCCCCCGAGGCAAGACATCTGTGTTTATCCTAATAGTGTGTGATAGACAGGGCTTCTCATTGTACATGTTGGCTTGTTTATTTGTCAGGCAAATCATATGTAAGTTAAGTATTGTTTTGGTGAAATTTTCTAGAATGTTTTGAGAGGTCTTTTGCAGACACACAATAAGTATTTTCAGGAGATGAAACATCGTCCCTCATCCCCGTCTCTTGCTTGGGATATTTCTGGCATCATACGTGGTGAAAGATATATCGTGGTTATATAGTGCACCTTGCAGGTGACCGTTTAAAATAAATGCAGAGACCTTTACTCATGGGCAGGCTACTGAATGTGAGGCACAATAAAAAATATGAGAGTCCAACCAGAACACCTGCTTGGCCCCTCCACTCCTGTTTCAAGTGTTCATCTTGAATGGATAGACCCATTACGTGTCTCCATAAAATCCTGTGGGCTTTTTTTTTTTCATCTTTTTTTCACCCGAGTTAATGTAGCGAATCCTTTGCAGTGATTGCTGATGGAAAGAATCCTCTTCTGTTGTAAGCCTAGAAAGAGCAGCATGGTAATAACTGCACTGTATTCTCCCTGAATATAGAAAGCGTCTACATGTCTAAATCCAAACAGGACTTTGTTTTTCTGTATCTGATTGGATCTAAAGAGATTTGAGGTTCAGGGAAATGTCATATTTGTTTTATGCCAGCAATTAGTCCTATGATGTATTTTATGTGATGGTGTTTGTTGGGGAGGAAATTTGACCACAGTCTTTGTATCGTTTGTGCTCTCTAGGCCTTTTGTGTAGGAATAACAATCATTGATTTCCACCCCCCAAAATCCTTTATTGGGCATATTGGTTGTCAAATGTGATGTAGCAGCCGTGGCTGTTTGGCCCGGCTTGCTCGGGTAGTCGGTGGTAAACTAATTACGGAGGGGTCAAGCGCTGTGGCGGCCCTCTGTGAAAGTCCAATTAGCCACTCACAGCTTTAATGTGAGGATGATGGGAGGCGGACGGCTCCCAAGTGACGTCCCGATAAAGACCCCGACCCCGCCACCCCTCACCCCCCACCCACCCACACAGGGCTGCACTGTCGTTCCCGTATCTGCCCACTGATTACTACACTACCTTCCAATCGACAGCGACGCCCTCCAGAGAGTCCTGAGAGGGGCCGCTGGCTACCGGCAGGACAGGAGCTCACTTTCAGCAGGCTTTTTTTTTCAGGCTTGATTGCTTTGTTGTGGATTTGTCACTGGCTCCCCAGGGGAGAGGCTGGAAGGTCTGTAGCTATCACTCACCAAGACTACCCGTGTGAGTAACACGGCTTTTGCGGTGTGGACTCCCTGAGACTGGGACGAGGAGCTCGGGGCAGGAACTCAAGCTCCCGGCGAGGAAAGGAGAGGAAACGAGAGAGATGAGGAGAGCAGAGGAGCAGAAAGGAGAAGAGAGGAGAGATGAGGAGAGAAGAGGAGTGGAGAGAAGAGAAGCGGAGAAGAGAAGAGAAGAGAGAGGGGAGGAGAGGAGAAGAGAGAGGGGAGGAGAAGAGAAGAGAGAGGGGAGGAGAGGAGAGAAGCGGAGAGGAGAAGAGAAGAGAAGAGAGAGGGGAGGAGAGGAGAGGGGTGGCTCAGGTTTCAGAAGAGAAGCGTCTCATTCAGCTTCATCTGTTCCTGGCAGGAGGCAGAAGCAGCGAAATAGCCATGATATGGAAGTAGAGAAAATTAAATTGGATGTTGAAATAGTTTCAATCGAAGCTTATGAGTCTCCGCTTTTATTATTTTCCATCAGCAGTAGGGGTGAGCAAGAGAGAGAGGGAGAGAGAGAGAAAGAGAGAGAGGGAGGGAGAGAGAGAGACAGATAAAGAAAGGGAGAATGGCTGAAAGATAGAGAGAAAGGGAGGGAGTGAGGCATGATGGGTCCTCTTCCTGGTCGGCCCGTTGAGTGCCCTCCCCTCCCCTACGCCACGGCTCTCAGCAGGGCAGTGGCAGCAGGAGTGACTCAGAGGCTGGCACAAGGTCACATGAGATGGAACAGGAGAGTGCTCATGAATACTTAATCTGCTGTTCCGCTCCGGCCTGTCAACTGGATCCCTGGATTCCTCCACTCGCTCCGTCTGACTGAGAGACAGCAGACTGAAGGCTGGAGTCAGTCTGACCAGAGCGGTTCACAGGCCGCCAGGGAATGGGGAGGCTTTTGTTTCATGCACTGTCCAGGCATTTGCAGTTACAGGGCATATCATCAATCAGTATTGTGAACTTCAGATTCCGACTCTTTGCCGTGTTGTGCTTGCATTTGGTTATTTATATATTTGTTTAAATATTTATGTTTGTATCTTGCTCTTTGAGGTTTCCATCTGGGATTTTATGTGAAAATCGCGAAGTCTCATGCCTCCTGGTGCTCGGTTCTGTCCAAAACAAAAATGCCATGACGCAGACAATCCATGTGACGTACGGATATAACAACACAACGGGCAACTTTTCACCCAGATTGCTGGGCGAAATCCTAAAACTGTAAAAATAAACAAGCGAGATTCGATACCCAGGGCTGTATTTGCAAATGGCCAGTTAGAAAGTGCAGCTTGGCAGGGGAGGAGAGAGAGACAGAGAGAGAGAGAGAGAGAGAGTGCTGCGTTCAGCATGCTGCCCACAAGATTGGTCTGGTGTCAACGTGGCCAGAAAAAGCACTGGCCTAAGCCAAATGAGGAGAAGAGGCCGACACTGTCGAAGGAAAGGAAAGCTGCTTGTCTAATGCTTTCTGAGCACCGTATTTCACTGGGTCTGAGGCAGGCGAGAACAGGAGAGGAGAGCGAAATGGACCGTGAAAAGTACACCAATGCTAAGAGGTGTCAGTGCTCAGTTGGCTCGTTTTTTTTCTGCGCTGTTCCTCCATGTTGAGTCAATGTAAAACATCCCTATGTAAGGATTCTGTGTGATGGACTGCCCGACTTAACATGTTTGTGTATGACACGGGTGCCACTCTTATGTCAGTGCACATCTAAACCTATGGATTACCGTGTCCTTTCCGCCAGACAAATAGCGAGGATCATTTCAATCGTGGAAAAAGCAGAAATGACACTTTCATCACCCCCCTAGTCTGCGCTCTGAAATTCCCTTTATGCGATTGCTTATGTGATTGCTTTTTTTCTCCCTTCCCTCTGCCGGCAGCGCCATGACGTTTCCGAGATTTATGACCGCCACTCTCTCTTTCTCGCTCCTCCTCCTTGCGAGGCAAACACGCTTGGCGTTGGAGCAGCTTCTCAAGCCTAGTGGCGGGCTGCGGGCTGCAGTAGGCGGGTCATTCACTGTGCCAGCGGGCCGGACCGCTCCGCAACTCAGGCCCCTGTGTTTTTTGGCCTGGCCGGAGTCCGGCTGATGACTCCTGGAAGGGCTGGCCGTCTGAAACATGATTACGATGAAAGCCCCGCTGACTGCAGCCATTATTAATTGCGGCAACCTCTCCGCGTTGACCCTGGCTGTGTTTTTTAATGTAAAACAACCCTGGCACTACTGTGTGTGTGTGTGTGTGTGTGTGTGTGTTTGTGTGATGCCTGGAGGAAGAGGAGGAAGGGGTGTGTGTTTGTGTGTGTGTGTGTGTGAGAGAGAGTGTGTGTGTGTTTGTGTGTGTGTGTGAGAAAGAGAGTGAATGCATCTGTGTGTGTAAATGAAGGAGGGGGGGGGGGCAAAGCAAATGCCAGACTCCAGCGCTGGTCTCCATTTGAAAAGGGGGAGGTTGCTGAAAAGCCGACCGGGAGGACGAAAGGGGAGGGTGCTGCTGTTGGTGGTGGTGGTGGTGGTGGTGGGGTTCTCATTGATATGCGACTTTCTCTCTGCAGGGTCTGTGTTGTGTTTTATTAGCATGTAGGACGAGGACAGAATTCTCCTGGCGCTGCTCTCCACACCACACCGCGCGTATAAACAGCCTGTGTTTGAGCTCGGCCCAAGGAAACGCCAGCGCACAGAAACTCCAGTGTGTCTGGTGTAGATTTAGCCGTTTTGTTTGCTGTTGTTGCCGGCCCAGGGCCGAGGCTCCCACAGCATTACGTTTCAATCGGCTTATTTTCGGGGGGCCGCGTGCATGTTTTCGCAGTGAGCGCACAAACTCAAGGCGCTCGTCCCAAAAGGGTGTCTTTTTACTGCAGCGCCGAAAAAGTTTATCCAACTCTGTCGACGACAAGGGTCATTGACTTAGTTCAGCAGGAATGACTGCGCTAAATGAGTCCCTTGAATGAGACATTCAGGTGCTGTTAGCAGGTTAACTTATGTGTGCCGCATGCTCTGAATTACTTGTCCTCTTCGCAGGGCACCATAAAACACTGGGATGTGTTTGAGGTGGGCTTTAATAATATCGCTGGGTGTATGTCTGGAGGGTAGAGTTACACACACTCAGGGATTACCGGAGGACCCCCACAAGCCCACACTGCCAAGTTCAGCACACTGGAGCTATAACACCAATATATTAGAGATTACTAGGAACATCTGGAAAAGCCATTCAGTCTAAGAGAGAGAGACCTGCTCATCGAAGCCATGAGAAAAAGACTTTTGGGGGCTTTGCCTGGCAAAAGGAAAACATGCCTTCACAGACAATGGGCCTGGTGCCTGGCAAAAGGAAAACATGCCTTCACAGACAATGGGCCTGGTGCCGGCTCTGGTGCCAGTAATAGCTGGCCAAGAGGAAGACGGCAACTTAACTGAGTTAAGATGGATGTGCTGTAGGTCTGAGCAGAGACTCGTTCCAGCACTCAAGCCCTCTCACTCACTTTTTTTCTCTCACTCTCTCTCTCTCTGTCTTACTCTCACTCACTCTCTTTCTTTCTCTCTCTCTCTCTCTCTCTCTCTCTCTCTCTCAGCACTCAGAGCAAGGTTAGGTCCGCGGGTCGGGCAAAATCAGATGTGCGAATAGCGTGTCATCCGGCAACGTGTGAAGTTTTAAAAAAGACGAGGCGAGATTGCTGTGTATAATGCCACGGCGAGAGCGCCGTACTGGTTGAGTTCTCCCGGCGTACAACACAGCTGCTGGACTAATGAACGCACTGGGAGAGTTGGCACCGGAGCACCGCAGCTGCACTGCCAGTATAAACTAACCGTGCGATTTAAGAAAAAAAAAAAAGAAAAAAAGTGAAGGAGAAGAAAAGGAGGAGGAGGAAGGAAAAAAGTTCTCAATAAAGCGAGTGGAAGGCCAAGCCAAAGTCCTCCCAGGCTGATCAGCGCAGAGTTAACAGGATCAAAGAGGTTCCAGACCCAGCTTTCAGCATGGGCTCGAGACTCCGACTCAGCCTCTGGGCGTTATAAATTAGTAGCTGGCTAGAAACGCAAGTTGTTTGTAATTCTTTATAAGAGTGACCAAAACATTTAGAATACAACAGGGCCATTATGATCGTATCGTAGAACCATTAATACAACAAAACAACAAAGCAGCCATTAGTATGCTGTACTGAAGCATTAGTAAGCTTTGAATGAAATGTGTGTATAGGATTGTAACAGCATTGCCTTAATCTCATGTCAGGATTCAGTTTGCAGACTTCAGCAGCAGAGAAAACTGCAGCTGGGCCTTAGCAACAAGCTAGCCCACACATTTGGAACTGTGTGTTTGCTTACAACGGCACTGTGCACAATCCACATGCTACTTCAGAGCAAAGGCCCAACATACTAGTAGTAAACACTTTGGAGCCTTAAAGAACAGATTTCATACTTTCTCTGTGGCAGGGAAGTGCGCACATAGCACACCGTAAAGCATGGAAATCTCCTTCTTCCAGAATGTGGTGAATGTGGTGTATTTTACTGCTTTTGGGCTCCAACACCCAGGAATCTCTGATCCCCTGGGGAGCAGTGAAATATGGCGCTTGCATAGCCAGCGAGGTGTCGGGCTGTGCATTTTTTTCCATACCGTTGAGTTTATTTCCACAGTGTGCAAGGGGGAGAAGTCAACGGTCAAGAACCGTTATTCTCAAGTATGTGCGTTTTAGTGCATCATAATGGTGGAGGTTTTCTTAGACTCCCGTCGGCAGGGGCAGAAAGAGAGAGAGAGAGAGAAGGAGAGAGAGAGAGAGAGAAGGAGAGAGAGAGGAGCTCGCTTCTGTGCGGAGTCTTGTGGGTGTTGCATACGGCGGTTTAGACGGCTGTGCCGGGCTGGCATGTTTGCCCTGGATGCTTGGAAAGCTCCGCTTCTCCACCGCGGATGTTAAAAACTCTTCTCTCTTTCCCCTCCATCATACTTCGTCGCAGAGACAGTAGGAAAAGCAATCCTATTTACTTCACCACAGATGGAGATCCGCCAGACGCTCAGTTCAGACGGGCACGCAGTGTCTGTGTCATCTGGCAGCGACTCACAAGAAGTCGCGCACTGTCTTGGCAAAGTGGTCGGCCAATCGACATTTTCCTCCTCAACCACCCCCCCTTCCTTAATTGGGAAGGAAATAATGGATTTCATAACTTCAATTCGCTTATGGGTTTTACAGTGCTCTTTGAATATGAATGAAAGGCCTCTTTTGAGACACCGCGTGCCTTTTTCTTTTTTTTGCTGAGTGTATGTGTGTGTGTGTGTGTGTGTGCAAAAAAACAGATGTCAATAGCAATTAAAGCTCATTTTCTCATATGCCTGGTCTCCATGTCGTCATTCCTGCACTGTCATGGTGGATGTGGGGGCAAGAGCACACAAGGAAAAGTGCTCTGCAGAATTGGGCTACAATTGACTAAACAGATCTTTGCAAGCGCTGTCCCTGTGGCCTGTATTAATAGAACAAAGAGGAAAAGTTTACTAATGGCCTTTAAGCTGGGAGAAGGCAGGCAGCCTCATTAGCCTACTCTTGCTAGCACAGCGCTGCAATCCTTCGCAGCACACACAGTTTGAGATTTTTGTGGAGGGTATTTATGCACTGTAGGGAACATTCTCTCAGTATGTTATGACTCTGTTGGAGCCAGTTCATTAATCAATTGTGATAACATTGTGTTGCGATACTAGCATTATTATTATTATTATTACTATTATTATTATTATGTTTGTGTCAGTGATGGATTAATTATGTGTTTTAATTATAGCTTCTCTCCATGCTTTTCTCCTGTTAGACCAGACATACCTGAAGTGTTTCTGAAATACCTGCAGTCATAAATCAGAATGCTGAATACTGTTCATGTACCATTGTGGATTAAGGGGTACTGTGGATTGTAAAGGTCACGACCTGCAGAGCATTAATAGTGCTCTGAAAAGTGCATTGTGCTGATTAGGTTTATAATATGTATTGTGCACACTTGTCCAGGGGGGTCAGTAATAGCCCCAACATTTCCTGCTTTCAGTATTAAGCAAATAACATATACATTAAATTCTGAGCAGCACCTTCCCTGTTCCTAAACCTAAGCCAGCGAGTTGAGCATATTAAAATCAAATGCCATTAAATACCAGCTTATGCTTGGGATTAGCCCTGCGCATTGTGTGACTTTCTGCTGGCAACACAACGGAGCCCTACTGTGTGCAGGAAGTGACTGTGTCCCTTGCAGGTAGCTGCTGTGCTCAGGTAGGATTGAGTTAAACGGCCCCAAGTCCTGAGCGGCATTACAGCCAAGGATTTAGACAGGGCCTCTTAAACAGCCATGGCGTAACTCTCCTAAGTAAGTCATCTTAACTGCCTTTGTTTGGATGCAGCCATAAAACACAATTACGACTTGAGGATGTGTTTAGCCCTTGTTCCATTCTAATACAAAATGAATGTGACTGTTTGCAGTAGATTCCTTTTGGGGGGAAGGTTATTGTTGCTGACATGAACTGTAATTTGACTGTCTTATTTAAGAATGAACATGTACAGTATGTGCCCTGTAGGGATCGTGCTGGGTTAGGGGGTTGACCGAGAATCTTGGACCCCGGTCGGGTCTATTAGTTCAATTCAGTTTAATGAGTTTTCCTTGAGGGATGTGAGTTGTGATGGTGTAACCAGCAGCTCTGCAGGAGGGGAGAGAGGGTCTGTTTTCCTCCACTGCGAATGAAGCAAGGCATTACCACCAACAGCAGATGTATTGTGTCTATTTTTAGACGGCTGGCGTAGAAGCCTCCTCCGACTGGGCTGCTGTCTGTGCAGGCAGGCAGGGCTGGCTCCTGGTATGGGGGGTTCATTTCCAGAGCTGATCCTCTCCACCACAGATGTGTGGTGCGCGTCGAGAAGCGAATGTGATTTTCCAGCATTTTCGTGGTATTTTTAACCTTCCGTGCGTACACACACACACACACACACACACACACACACACACACACACACACACACAAACACACACACACACACACACAACTATGCCCTGGCCCTAAAATGACAGACGGTGCAGGCTTTTTTTTTCACCTGCTGCTTGTTGTTTTGTGCTTGTTGTTTTGCTCCCAGCCATGAATCCTAGTAAAGGCCTGAGCTGAATGGGCTAGATGATTTGGGTTCTGTCCAAAAACAGAAGAGAGTGGTGTGTGTGTGTGTGTGTGTGTGTGTGTGTGGGTGGGGGGGGTTGCTGTGTCTTAAGTGGATTTACAGGACAGAGAAGAAGAGATCTGTCCCGCGCCATTGATATTCACCTCACGCCGCACTGTCGCTTTCTCCCCAGATCAATCTCGATTTTACTTAATGCCCGCTTAAAGCCAGGCGAACAGACGGCATCCAAATGGTCTGGCGTGGCTCCTCCTTGGTACCAAACAGTCCTTTTCCTCTCCTCTCCCTTTGTGCCTCAGGGTCCTGCCCAGCTGGGCTCTGCTGAGTCAGGCTGCAGAGAGCCTGGAGTGACATCATCCGGTGCAGGCAATCAGCTCGGTCCCTGCGAGGGGCTGGGTGGGAGGAGGAGACTGGGCTGTAGGGTTAATGGAATTAGTTCCCCTCTATCAGTGGGGTAGAGGCGGATAGGGGGAACCATATTAGTTCCCTCTATCAATGGGGTAGAGGCGGATAGGGGGTAGAGGCGGATAGGGTGAACCATATTAGTTCCCTCTGTCAGTGGGGTAGAGGCGGATAGGGAGAGATGGGGGATATTCATGGAGCACAACACATACTGTACTACTACACACTACATAGGTAGACATGGACAATCCTGTAGAAAGGCAGGACTGAATGTGTTTTGTGTTTCTAAAGAATGTTGGGAATATCAAAGAGAGAAAGAGTGAGGAAGAGAGAGAGATGTTTAACCACAAGAAATACCAGTCCTGTGACTGTGATGTTCTTTCCCAAGTGTTTGTTTGATGGCTAAGGATGCAGAAAAGACTTTGCACATTTTACGCAGAACCTGCAAGTCTTTATGTATTTCCTGTGTTGGCTCCTCTGCGTTGGAGTGTACAGTTTCATTAAGCTGTTTACTTTGGTCCCTGGCCGTTAAGGTGTGTCCTCTGTAAACAACTGCCTTATTTGATTTATTAACTGCAGCCGTGTCGCGTGTTTTACTTCACTGCGGGGAAAAAAGAACATGGTTACGGCAATGGAAACAATGGATGAAGTTTCTCACTCTAAGTCAATTACCAAAAAATGTACACTATGTGAACTCAGGGGGAATGCTCCCAGAAATAGCTGGTTAGTTACAACTCTGTGCAGAAGTGAGCCTAATCATCATGCCTCACACTTGCCTGGACTCTGTCCTTACTCCAGGAGTTTTTCTTGGAATGATATCGCATAACGCTAATTCGAAGATAGACAGATATATTATTTTTGTTAATACTGTTTGGCATACTGAAGGTTCACATGACACAGGGTGTCTTTGAAAAGATGAGAGCTTGTTTTTGGAGGAGAAAAGAATTGGAGGAGGAGAAGAAGAAGCACTGCTGCATCCATGTTGACTTCTCAAAACTCCTCAACAACTGTTCAAAAATTCTCGCTAATTAAGTGCGAAACGCTGGAGGTGCCTGTTAGCACAGAACCAGAGACGCCGACATGCCAGGGCCCCTTGTGTGACTTATGAGGCCTCTGACAAGCCCTGGCCTGGCTTCAATGGTTTGTGCATTTGTTGCGCATTTATGAAAATCCTAAGGACTGCATATGTCATCTATTTCATCAAAATGGTTCAGATGATGAAATTAGTCACTCTGGCTGGAGAAATCTTTCCCAGCATGCTTCAGGCCGCTGATTGCAGCCAGATGTCTCACTGGAATGACCCCTGGATGCCACTGGAGGGGTGGGTTGGGGGTTGGTGGGGGGGAGGGGAAATTGCTGGAAAGATGATGTGAAATAGTAGCAAGCTCGCCTCCCGAATGGGTTACTGATGAAATGATGGAATTTTCATTGAGCCCCAATGAGCCGGGCTGTGGAGGGCCTCAGGCCACCTCCCTGACTCCCAGCGATGTCCTGTGGAACTCCATTAGCCGCTTTGATTCCTAGGATTCCTTGCAGAGGGGAGCCTCAGTCGACCAGAGCCTCTAATATTTCACGCCAGGTATCAGACTAATAGATCACAGCAATGGAAGCTATAAGGGGCAGCAAGCGTTCCTTGAAGCAGAGCGGAGAGAGGTGGGAGACCCCATTGGTCATTTTGTGCTGTTTGAAGGTGCAACAGCCATCCCTCGTCAACCCTCCACCCCACAAACCCCCCCACCCTCCATCCTCTCTCTCCTGCTGGGCTAAAGTCATAAGAGATGGAGGTGCTGAAGGGGATGTGTGTGTGTGTGTGTTGTGTGTGTGTGTGTTTGTGTCTGTGTGTGTGTGTGTGTGTGTGTCTGTGTGTATGTGTGTGTGTACTGTATGTGTGTGTGTGTCTGTGTGTGTATGTGTATGTGTATGTGTATGTGTGTGTGTGTGTGTGTGTGTGTGTGTGTGTGTGTGTGTGTGTGTGTGTATGTGTGTGTGTGTCTCTCTCTCTCTCTCTCTCTCTCTCTCTGTGTCTCTGTGTGTGTGTGTGTGTTGGTGAGGGGTGTGTTTGCTTTGTAGCCTGACAGGCCAGAGCAGCGTGTCTGCTCTCAGCGGTCATTAATGGTCAAAGCTCCAGTAGAGAGCCATATGCATAGAGAACTGTATGCACAGAAATTCCATTCTGCAGCAGTATGGGGTTGGTTATGTGTATGGAGATGTATATAGAACATTGCTCTAAAGCTTAGTTCACAGTCTCTCAAAGGTCATCAAAGCGCATCAGAGATTGTGTATTTGTTGTATGATGCCATATTTGTATCTGTATTTTTCTGTTTATACAATGTACATGTGTGTACAGACAAAAATGTACAGCTTCAGAAAGTGAAATCACTGTGTTTATGTGGCCAGCCAAGGTGCAAGGCATCAACTCCTTTACTGTATGTGTTTCAAGTGACAGAGAAGACGTAGCCATGCTCCATAAAAATGTCTGATTTAATGTCTCCCTGTCTGTCACTACATGCATCAGTAACTGACGTCACCTATGATTCTTGACACACCTAGGAAGATTTACAGATGCACTGTGAGCATAGATAACATTCTCTTCTTTTCTTTTCTCTGCTCTTCTCATTTCATCTCTTCTCTTTTCTTCTCCTCTTTTGTGCTTGTCTATTCTCTCCTGTTATCTTCTTTCCATTCCTCTCCTTCACTTTTGTCTCCTCTCCTCTCCTCTCCCCTGGTTGTTGTGAGTTGTCTGGCTGAAGCAGCTGGGAGCAGTGAGGTCATGGCGTGGGGACCCCCGTACCTCTGTCCCATTTTTAACGCTGCTCGGCCTTCGCCTCCAGCTGTCTCTCCAGCTGGGCTGCTCGCCCGTCTCTGGACACCGGCCGCCCCTCTGGCCTGCTCTTTTATGGTCAACAGTGTGACAGGATAAGTGCAGGATGTACAGTGCAGACAGGCACTTTGGTGCCGTTGTGATGCCTCAGAGGAGGCCAAAGAGATCAGCCGAGACCTGGATGTTGGCGGGGATTTTGTGACTATTAGTGGATCTTTGTGTTACGAGAATTCTTTTTTTTTACCTTTCTCCTGTTCCGTGAATGTCACAGATATTCTCCAGTTACGTCCAACAAATGATATTCTCATGGAACGATCTAAATTTGGAAAGAGAGCGATTTTTTTGTGTGTCCAGTGATGCTGCATATGGCTTGAGATGATCAGCTTTACAAAGTGCTGTCGGTCACTGCCTGTTAGTGGTGTCCAGTGCGGTTGCAAATCTGGGTGAAAAGCCCTCAGCTCCACTTCAAATGGGCTCGGGTTGTTGAGTAGGCAGGGTTTGGAGCTTTGGTCTCTTTGACAGTCGCCCAGCAGCTCCCTATAACTGGTTTGACCCTGCGTCGCCTGGTGGAACCACACACACACACACACACACACACACACACACACACACACACACACACACACACACACACACACACACACACACACACACACACACAGATGCCCACAGTCTGGACCAGTTAAGCAAACTCCGCTCACTCACCACTCTCAACACACTTCACTCTCCCTTCCTCCATGCAAAGGGGCTGCCAGACAGATGTGGAAATGGAGGAGCAGTTTCTCTACGTCTGGTGTTATGTAGCCTACTGCATCGCACTGAACAGTACACATTTTGTTTTGCTCCGTCTACAATGAGGTATCTGCTGACTGAATGATTTGTATGCAGTCTATTCCTGTTACGTCTATGTTGAGGCTGAGTGGACATAGCTCTGCCATGCTCGGAATCAGACTAGCTATGTTGCACAAATGTCATATTGCTATGGGCTGAGTGGACGTGTGATGTGCAGAATTTCTTCCATGTGTTTGTGGCTCAGTTTCATAAATAAATACAGATGTCTAAAATGTAATTAGTTTTGGTCGCATCAGCCAAGGAAAGCGTTTCAGTTACTTCACTGTTTGCGGAGAAATGCTAATACTCTTTCATGCAAGCATTTGGTATGCTCTTATGCATATTTATTTACACAGATGTATTTTGTAAACAAATGAGAATGTCAGGTTTTGTGCCCACCCCTCCCCTCTGCTCCTCATAAGTCTCTTTGTGAGTGAGTTAACGAGCTGACTGACCCCCAGTCTGTCTCGGCATGAAGTATGTTGTCGTGTGAGGAGCCCCTTTCACCCGGACTCTCACCCGTACACGTCTGGCCCGAGAAAAATGACCCTCGGGCGGATATGGCTGGGGTCATGGGGTGAGTGGGGCAGCTGCTGCTGAGATTCAGCTCTGGAACCAGGGGTCCCACCTGCCATTTCCTGCCGCCATGTCCACAGGCAGACGTGACAAGCGAGAGCCGTCCGCAACGACTGCTGCGTGATGATATCACTGGACGGAGAGAGCCGAGGGACTGACCCCTGACGTGAGTGTGAGGGGGACGGCCGTGAAGTGAAGTGAAGCGTGCGTAAATCATCGGGGTTCCGCCGTGTGCTGCTAAATATGGAGGATGATTCGCCCAGCACGGCATAGTTTGTTTTTCCTCCCCTGAACTCTCCCCGGCATCTCCAGAGACAGTTGTGAGGTGAAACGCTTAATGTGCGAGGGAGGATAACCATGAGATTCTGTGAGGGCCTGTGTGTGTATGTGTGTGTGTGCGTGCGTGTGTACGTGCGTGTATGTATGTGTGTGTCTTGTCTGTGTGTGTGTGTGTGTGTCTGCTCAGTACAGGATTCGGGAATATGACCTTTCCGGCTCTCTAGGGAAGTTATGCAAAATGTCAACCGCTATGCAAAGCTGTCTGAACGAGAGCAGGGGCTCCCTCGTACTCATCCAATGTGTATTTCGCAGCTTATTACTCTTAATCTCGGTCAGGTTCAGGGCTGCGTACAGTACCGGCGCAGCTAGACTCTGTGATTCTGGGAAGAGAGGAAAGGGGAAGGAGGGTTGGGTGGGGAGGAGGGAGAGAGAGAGGGTTAGCTCAGCTCAGGCCTCTCCCTGCATTCCTCCCAGGGTGCCCTTATCTGATGGACTCCTCACTCCCCCCCCCCCTGAATGCAGAGCGCGGGGTAATTGGATGAAGGAAATGAAACAGACATTGTTTTTACTTGCACTACGAGCCTGGATGAGAATGGTGTTGCCATTAGCGGCTGCTTAGCCGCTAGCGAGGTTCCAAGTGGTGGTCTTCTAAGGGGGAAGCTTACTCTGCACAGCCCCAGGTCTCAGGTCTCCTCTCCCACAGCAGACCACCACTGCTTTCTACGGAGCACTTCCATCTCCAGCTGTGTGGAAATATATGAGTAGTATGTAGTTTTGAGTCAGGAAATCTAGCCATAGTAGGTGGAGAGTTGTGCTGCATTAGCTGGTCCAAACGTTGTTAGATGTGAGACGTAGCTTCTCAGATGTATCTGTGGCAAAGGGCTTCTCTCTGTTATCAGTTGTATGCTGGGTAGACAGCTGTAATTCTAAATGTAGCTCTCATATGTGCTATGCTTCAACGCTAGCTTCCTGTTGGTGACGGGGATACATTTTTCACCTGTCTATACACCCACACAGAGACTCTTGAAGTTGGAGGCAGAGAGGGGAGGTCACATCCAGAGAGGGAAACTCAATACACACACACATACACACACACACACACACACACACACACACACACATGTACACGCACACATGCTCTCACTCTCATTCCCTGTCTGGCTTGTGGCGGCATAGGGCACTCCAGGGTGTGAAGTGTCTTTCTGATTTGCTCGCACAGGAAGTGCACATTGATTCCTGTCTAATGCTGGACTTTATGACTCATAAAGTGAGTGCCGGAGTAGAAGAACCAGCATGGAAAAAAAGCCCACCACCTCCTGCTGTTTATTTCGGGGTGTTGACAGTGCGAGAACAGAGAGAGGTAACGCTGCAGGAATCTAGTTTTTGATTAAAGCTGAGATACACAACTGACAGACAGCAGCACACACAGGTGACCTTCAAAAACCCACAACAGATATTACATTCATTTCCACTGCAGTATTGACTTATTTTCTAGTATAAGACAATTACTCGACTGAGTCATGCTCAGACGTTGGCTCAGCGTGTGCGTAGTTTTAATTTTTTTTCTTCCTACTTTTCCAACCTCATATTTCATTCCTGATGTGACATTTTGAAGATATTTTCCCCCCACAGAATGTGGCAGATCGGCAAGGCTGAGATTATACAGTCAAACGGTGGCAGCGCTCACATCCGGCCGTGATATAGCTGGCTTTGGCCGTGACCACACTGTGCGGATAATTGATGCCTGTCTTGCCCGGGCATGGCAAGCCGTTAAGCCCTGGCTCCCTCGCGCTGTCGTGGGCAAGCGGTGCGGATATCTGGGTCCAGTCTAGTCAGCTCCTTCATTAGCCGGTTGGCCTGTCAAACTCAGACTCCGTCGCACAACAAGCCAGAGTGTCGCGAGGTGCCAAAGTAATCATTTTTAGCATACTGGAGCCACTTTGGGGCTTTTCTTGATCAGCGCTTGCGGTGAAGCAATTTTGCCTGCTCATGCCGACCGGAGTACTCATGCCGAGTCTGGCCATGGCTGAAAAACCTCGGCATGAAGAACACAGAGTTACGGTATGGTCTGCTCATCTAAAGCATCTCTCAGGATTGTCCTCAAGCAGAGCAGACCTTTGATTTGAGCCGAAGTGAGCAGAGGTCATCAGAGATGGTTGAATTCCTTTTGCTCAGTCAAGCCTTGCACGTGGCTGCTAGCATCATCCTGTGGCTTGTTTTAGCTCACATACATTTGTTATAATGCAGACTGGCATCTCCACCTGGCTTGGTTTACCCCTCATGCATACCGTAGCGTTGCCCGACGGCATTTCCTTCCGGCGAGCTCAGCCTTACACCACAGTGGAGAGCAACTGTGGAGGCATTGCCTGGCCTATCAGACAGGACAGGCGGCGGAGATAGTGCCAGTTGTAAGCTGAGGCGCACGTTTAGAATTCCCTGCATGTCTTGTTCCCAAGCCGGGGGGATTTGCTGTAGATGCATGTGGGTGATCTCTATGCACATAGTCGGCAAAGTGTGAAGGGAGGAAACAGTGTCTGTTCGTGTCTGTATGTGAAGAAAAGCTAGCTGACTTCCCCACTGCTGTGGTAACACAAGTGGATTGTTGTGAAACGGATTGTGTGGCTCCAGTGGGTCTACCTCTGAATAGTGAGCATCAGCTTTGTCTTTCAGCTTTGCTCAGTTCAGGAGAATTTGAGTCGCTCGGGTTTGCCGGAGTCAGTCAGTACTCTTGGCTTCATCTTTATGCCTGATGTTGATGAAGGGAAAACTGATGGAAAACTGAGAAAGGAAACAGATTTTTTCGTGTGTAGGTCAGTAAGTGCATGTGTGTGTGTGTGTGTGTGTGTGTGTTGTTGGTGTGTGTGTGTGTTGTCCTCTAGGCCTCCTGATAGAGCCACAGTGCCTTCGGGCAAGTTTTCTGGAGGCAGCTGCAGCTTGGATCCTGTAGCCAAGGCTCTGGGGGGCTCTGGGGGGGGGAGGTGGGGCCAGTGGTGTTGAAAGCTTTAAAGTCACCGGCAGCCAGGGTTAAAGAAATAAAGACCTCTGAAACATCCCTCACAAACCTCCGCACCCCGATGTGTCCCCAGTGCAACATCAGCCCGGGCTGTTTGATTAGCTGGTGGCTGTTAGCGGGAATTAATATAGACCTGGCTCCTGTTGAGTTCCTCTCCGCTAACCTAGACCTCCCAGCAGTCAAGCCTGCCTAACCCAGTGAAGGATGGCCTCCAGTGCGTCGTGGGGCCATGGTTTAGCACGTCTACCTTACAGAGACTCTATAACTCCCCAAGTCTCGTTTCCCCTCCATTAAAGGTGCACTCGAAAGGAGAAACAGATGGCATACAGGCAGATGCCTACAGCCAGGTGTGCGCTAGTGCTAAGCCTTTGTTTACATGTGGGTGTTAGCCGACTGCTCTGTCTTTGCTAGCTTGTTAGGAAGGGTTTAGCCTCTGAGTTGAGGCTTCAGTAGGGAGAGCAGGCCCGTGTGAGACCTTTGGTTCAGACTAGCATGGAGGGGTCACGCCCAAGGAGCAGCCTGGCATGACTTCGGGGCAGGCCCACCTAGCGGGGTTTACGCTCGCCTCCACGTCCGAGTTTACAGACACAGCACGCGGCGCCGGGGATCACTGGGCAAGGGCAGCTGCAGCCATATGTCGCGACAGCAGTTCTGCTTGTGTTACAACAAACAGGGCCGTATGGAGACTCAACACATCCGCCCCCGCTGACAGCGCTAACAATGACGCTGTATAGATGAATATCACAACGCTAACATTAACCCCTGTTTATTTACACAAATACCCACACTAACATGCGGGGAAGAATGTCTAAATACCGTAGAGTGCGTGGAACATCTGCATCACATGCGGTCAGGGATAAACCGTGTGTCTCTGTTTGTTTAATGGATTTGACGGCCATCTTGTTTTGGCACCAAGTCAGGTCACTAATGCTTTTACTGCATCACCCAGGATGCCCATCTCTCTCTCTCTCTCTCTCTCTCTCTCTCTCTCTCTCTCTCTCTCTCTCTTCCGCTCCCTCTCTGTGGTACGGAGCCCAGAACACAACCAGCTGCCCCGTGGTGTTAATGTGTGATGGACCCTCTTATTGGTCAGCTGTCCAGCACACCCCGCACTCACACCCAGAGGCACATTAGGCTAATTTAGGCTGCCAGGAGGTAAAATAATTCAATCCATCAGCGGCAGTTGCACAGTCAATAACTAGGAAAGGGGCAGGGTGGATGGACTCCCTTGGGGAGGAGGGAACAGAGGAGGAGGATGGGGAGGAGGAGGAGGATGGAGAAGAGTGATAGGGAGCAGAGGGAGGGGTAGGTAGGTGGAGGAGGAGGGGGTGGTATGGGGGCACCGGACTCTAACCCTGTGTCTTCCTTTTATCTGGTCATTGATCGTATCCTTTACCCAATGCCTAAGTGATCCTGGCTGCATCTCCTCTTCATCTTTGTGGCCATGGTCGCCTTCTTTTGTTTGCCGATCATCCATCACTGTCTTTGGCTGCACCAAGCACAATGGCGTCCATTGAGGTGTCGGTGGTGATGAGCACGAGCTGGCCCTTATCACCGGCCTGCCGCTCTGCTGTTGTGCTGCTCCAGGCTTCTATCGCTTCTCTCTCTCTTTCACCCCGTCGCCATTTCACCCTCTCTTTTCTCCACACTCTCTCACTCTCTCACGTCTCTCACGTCTCTCACATCTCTTTTTCTTTTGTTTCCCCATCTCTTTCCTGCGTTTCTGTGACTCAGGCGAAGTTCAAAAGCTTGAATGTTTCTTAGCAACAGAGCCCATCCTATCCTCTTCTGTTTTAACTGTTTGGAGAGTTGTGGTTTGCGGCCTCAATGCAAATCCTTCTCCACGACGACGGGCCCTGTGCACTGTTTACGCACAATGGAGGAAGTGGCTTGAAAAAAAAGAAGAAAAAAACAAGCTTGTGAATGATATAAGCCCGAGCAGCACAATAGCATCAGAACTCATGGTGCTCTCCACTTAGAGAGAGTGGCACATAAACCCATTTATGTTGTGCTTCAGCAAAGCGTTTTATGGGGCAGCGTGTAGGCGGGCAGTGCGGGCCTGCCGCCGTGCTCAAGAGAATACCGTCAACCGGATCAAGCGGAGCCACCGCTTCAGCACGGGGCCCAGGCCAAAAGCGCTGAGTGATCAGTCACTGTGCCTGCACTCACTGACTCAGATACTATTAGGAAAGGTCTCGGACAGGATGCTCAGAGCTTGCATTTGTCTTTGAGTAAATCTGTTCCCAATTGAATTGTGTCTGACATTGTTGTCCTGCTAACTGTGTTGTACTACACAACAGGTTCATTATAATGCATGCAGAGTTTTGTTAAATGCCAAGGTGGGTGTAAACACAGGTATGGAAGGCTGACGATTATGCAAGAAATCAAGGCTTTATAAGCTTCCCTTCCTTGCAGTTTTCTCGTGTTCATGTGCATGTCTGTCTGGATCCACTGTGCTGTGTGGGCGTGCTTCATCTCTTCTGGGCAAGTTCTTTGTCACATTCTACAGTTGTTACCGTGTTTGCAATCAAGTCATTCCTCATTTCCTGCTTTTCAGATGAGAACTCCTCCAAGGCTTAGAGAGGAAGCAAGAGAGAGAGCCAGCGAGAGAGGGAGAGAGAGAGAGCAGCAGATCTTCTCCGTGTCATCGATCTGCACTCTTTTTTCCATTCAATTGGTTAAGAGAGAAAGAGAGGGAGAGAAAGACAGGAAAAAAGAGAAGAGAAGGAGGAGAGGACTAGAGCAAGTGTGAGAGAGAGAGAGAGAGAGAGAGATAGAGAGGAGGTATAGAAACATGTGGCTTTCATTGGAGGCCTTTTTTTTGTGAAAACATCCTGAGCTGTCCTCAGGCTCAGGGGTCAGTAGCCCCCACAACAACTGGGCCTAATGTAAACAGAGTCTCCACTGAGTCTCCCCACAGCAGCACTCCCCCTCCCCCCTCCTCACAGCACACATGAAGATGAGGTGCAGGAGAAACCAGTGGATCCTCTGATGTCAGGAACATGTTGATTTGATTTACTATTGGGGCCTAAGTGTTGTGCATATAATGGATCATGTGTTAGTTTGTGTTTAATGCATTGTTCCTGTTGCTAAACTGGCAGGCTGAAGCATTTGCATTGCAATGCATGATTATCTGCAGAAGGTATTGTTGGACTTTGTTTAGTCAAATATCACACACACACACACACACACACACACACACACACACACACACACACACACACACACACACACATACACACACACACCACACACACACAGCAGGAGCAGTATTAGCCAGCCATTTCATGGGTCACCTGTTTCTGCAAACAGGACAAGTGTTCAACTGCACATCAAGCTTATTGTCTCTTAAGCACATACAGTACTATAATCACTAATATTTTTTTTTGTTTTCCAGTGCAGCATGGGCCAGGGAAGCACACACCTTTTTTTCCTTCTGACTATATTCCACTCTCATATTCACACTAACATGAGCACACACACACACACACACACACACACACACACACACACACACACACACACACACACTGTATCCACTAACACATTGCTCCCATTCTCCGCCACTCCACCATTTAACAGTGGAAGTGTCAGTTCCCTGGTATTGCTAGCAGTACGTGCCCTTTCTACACTGCGAGTTTCTCACAGTGGAAATAAATCCCCTGAGAGTTCAAAAGGTCACCGGCAGACGTTTATGGCCAGTTCCTGCCACAGGGGGACTGCAAGGGCTCCACAACACCCACCCATCCTTTTAAAATACATAGCAGGATGGATTGTTATTGAGTGAACCTTTACTGATGTCAGTGAGGGCTCCAGCATTTAATAGCACAGTGCTTTCTATTAGGCTTTGGTGTTTACAACATTGTGGCGCTGCTCCCAGCTTCCTGTCTCTGCATCATTTGGTGCCGTATCGATTAATATTCTTACGCTGGCCATTAGGGCTGGCGAAGCTGTTATGCAAATGAAAGGTTTCCTTGGTGATAACTGTCAGTGAATGTCAATGCTACACTGTGAGTTGTGAATGGGAGAGGGGGATGATGGGACATTTAATTGGGTGGGTGGCTGAGTGAGTGAGTGGGGATGTTGGTTCATCTACAGTAGCTAGCCCACCACTGGTGCCAACCGTGATATGGATTTGTGTTGTGTGAGGGCACATGTTTGATGCAGCTCCAGGGTGTATCTGGCCCTGTCAACCTCAGTGCGGGCTCGTAAAGAGGCACCACACTTGTAAATAGCGTGGAGCTTCATAAAAGTGAGTCGTCTTGTTACCACTGGACTGGAGCTGGTTTTACATAGGAAGTGTGGCACTATAAACTAATGGAAATTAACTCTCTCTCTCCTCAGACTGGAAGTGGTCGTGGTCCTTTTCCCGTTACGATCATAGAGAGTAATTTGGTGTTTCTATTCTGTTGTAGAAGCCTTTGGTTATTTGTGGCAGATGTTTTCTCTAAATTCTGTAATTCTTGAAGTTGTTTAGCTATCAGAATGACATGGGAGCCACTGAATAGTTGGGGTTTTAACGAGTGTCAATATTTTGACAGAATATGGAAACTGTAGCCTTTCCTGAAGCTATCAAAAGTGGGCGATGACACTTTCTGTACCAAAAATAAGATTTCACAGGATTTGGCCTGCGTGACCTGACAAACGTCTCACTGAGTTTGCTCCCTCAGGACAATGGCTTGAATCCCGAGGTGACACACGCCAGTCAGCTTCCTCTTTTCCCATGTCTGGCTTTCTGAAGCTGAGTGCAACAGCAGCACAATTTAGTTTCACCCCCCCCAGCTATACACCAACACACACACACACACACACACACACACACACACACACACACACACACACACACACACACACACACTCATACACAAACATACACCCATCCCCCAAATGAACCATTGTTTTCCTCTGATAGTAAACACTCACGCCTGACCTACTTGCCATTGTTCGCCAGTGATAAAGACAAGGAGTCGTAATATTTGTGGAACAATTCCACCATTGTCGCAGCGTCTTTTTTTTGCATACAGCTAACGCTAACTCTCTTAGCACTTCTTTGTCATGACAAGACAGTAATTACTGCCACAGGCACTTAAGTGTGTAACAAACACGCCGGAGACCTTCAAGAGAGTGTGTCCGTTATGGGCAGGGCATTATTACTCAGCCAACCTTCCCTCAACTTCCTTTGAGGAAATGAGGAAGTCCTTGTGTTGTGATTGTATTTTTTTTCATACTTTATGTGGCGTGATTTCCTTACTGATATGGGTCTCTGGACAAAGGGGCTGCCCAGTCGAGAGAGGTGTGCTCCGACAGCCCAGTATAATTGCTGCAGTTGAAGCCTCCGCCTCAGAGCGCTCATTAAGGTGAGCCCAGTGCTACATCACATCACTCTAATTTGCTGCTCAATCTGGCAGACTGTGATCCCAGACTTGCGAGTGTGATGTTCTCAGCTCAGCTTTGATGTGTGTGCGCTCGTGTGTGTGTGTGTGTGTGTGTGTGTGTGTATGTGTGTGTGTGTGTGGTGTGTGCGTGTTGGAGAAGTCGAGTGCCGAAGCTGTGTCGTTCACCTCGTCTAAGCTGAGGATTGACACAAGCCCTGCGTGTCCTGAGGTGTTTTCCTCTCCTCTCCTCTCCTCTCCTCTCCTCTCTCTCTCTCTCTCTCTCCCTCCATCGTGACTCCTCTCTCAGCAGGAGGGACGAGACAGCTCCTCTCTCCACTGCTTGATGGGACAGAATGCACCAGGCTGCCGCAGGTCTGTGATCATGTGCCTAGCTGCAGCTCCAATCAGAGGCTGATTGCTACTGTCAGTCAACGACAGAGGCCAGGATGGATCCTTGTCTATGGAGGATGGAAAATGTCTATTTCAGTGTATGTGTTTTTTCTGTGTGTATATCAATATGTGTGTATTATACACATCACTCAGTCATAGACATCTCTCCCCTGACCTACTGCAGAACACAAGCACAGGCCTCAGCAGTTTTTGCTGTGCTCCATGTTGAAGGCTGAACGGAGCAGGATCTGACCCTTGACCCCCGACCCCTGACATCCCTCCCCACTCCCCATCCCATCCCATCCCCAGCACCAGCTCTACCGGTGGAGATGTCCAGGAATCCCGCTCCCCTCTGGAATGGTACTCAGTCAGAGAGGCCCCCCCTGAGCCACCACGGCTATTTCATGCTTCCAGAGAGACGGCCTAAAGAGGGGATCGCTTTCACTGTCTGGAACTGTAAATCCTGCAGCCAGGCTTCTTCCAGGAGTGCACAGCTCATCCCTGGGATTTTTGGGAGGCTTTATGCAAGTTTTTTTGAAAAATACATTATGCATTATGCTAACATTAGGAGAGGAGAAGTGTTGGTTTTTGTGTGGTCTCTGCTGCTGTAGCACCAACGTGTGTGTTGCAGTGGTGCAGTGTCTGTAGCGTAGAGTAGTCGGTGATGAAATTTAACCAAGAATAGATTTATGAAGACATCTCCGAATGCTTCTGCCAGAGGGTGGAGCGTGTGGATTTATGTGTGGGGCTGTTTTTTTTGCCTGCGGCGCTCGCGATTTATTCAAGTACCTTGTGAGGAACAGCACGAGAGGTGCAGAGGGAGAGAGAGAGAGAGAGAGAGAGAGAGAGAGAGAGAGAGATTCAGAGAAGGAAGCAGAAAGGAGAAATTTGCTGAGAGCTGTGTGAGAGCTGGTTTGCTTTCAAGGTTTCATGAGAGACCGTAGCAATGTGTGTATGAGAGTGTGTGTGCATGTGTGTGGGTGGGTGGGGGTGTATCTGGGTGAATATGAGTGTAGGTTTTTTTGTTTTGTGTGTGAGCGTGTGTGCCTTTGTGTGCCTGTGTTTTCTTCTCAAAACCTGTTTGAATCCTGGTGAGTCAAAGACTTGAAACCTGATGCAAAGCCTCTAGCTGACATTTCTCTTTCTCCTCTGCTGTAAAAGCCAGATGAAAGCGTATAAAGAGAGCGAACAGCCCCTGATGCATCTTTGGCATTGAGGGGCCCCCCCCCCCCACTCCCCCACCTACACCCCACCCCCACCCCCCTCACTCCTCTGTACTGACAGCCCTACTCTCTGTTCTCCCCCCTGAAGAGAAAGGGGCTGAGCAAAACAAACAATGCTCCGTTAAAAGCCCCAAATGAATCGCCGACCTGTCCGCCTTTTCACAGGAGAGCGTGTCTGAGCTGAATGCCAATCACGGCCGCCTGGCCCAGACCCACACTTGTCAGGCTCTGGACAGGGGTAGAGTGGCTCTACCAGCAAAAAAGAGAGAGAAATAAATGAAGATAGAAATGGAATGAATACAGATGGAGGAGTGGTCCCTCCAGAGTACATTTCTGACCAAGCCTAGTTGTACTGGCCCTGGTTGCACAAGCCCTGTTGGCTACTGCTGCTTCTGCTGCTGCTTCTGCTGCTGCTTCTGCTGCTGCTTCTGCTGCTGCTTCCTTTGTGTTTGCCCGGGCTCCTTTGTCCTTGGTGCTGGCCTGTGTGCCTGCCTGTGTGTGCTGGCGGCGTCACACTCTGATAATAGCACCCGCGGCGGGTCCAGTATCAGCCGGCTTCCTGCCCGTGGGGGATCGTGGGGGGGTGGTGGATGGGGGTGGGGTTTTGGTGTGTGTGGCTGAGGGAAGTGGTGACAGAGCGCTGCCCTTGCCTTGAGATGTCAGGGGCAGGGGAGAGGCCCAGATAAACGGCCCAGCGCCCAGATCTGCTTACCCCCCCCCCCCAACAACACACACACACACACACACACACACACACACACACACACACACACACACACCACCCATCTCTACTGTACACACTGGGGAAATGGCCACCTCATCAGAAAATGCCATTACACCCAGCGACCCAGGGCTGGATCCTTTCCTCCCTCTCTGGACATTCTTCTCTCTCTCTCTCTCTCTCTCTCTCTCTCTCTCTCTCTCTCTCTCTCTCTCTCTCTCTCTCTGGGCTCTCTCCAACCCTCTCCAGCCCTGTTGTGCTGGCTGGGTAATTTAAACCTCCTAGTCTGCAGAGAGAGCTCAGCTTGCTGCTTTATATGCAGGTACATGTGCCTGGTTCACAAGCTCACAAACTACATAGATACCACAGGGGAGCACACACACACACACACACACACACACACACACACACACACACATGGTTAGTATCTCGCTAGGACTAAGGGGCTAAGACATCCTGTGTGTGTTTTTAGGGAGGTTAACTTAGAGAGGCTGTAACCCTGTCAGGAAAATATGACACCCAGGAGACGTGTCGAGATGCCTGTCATCACAAACGCCTCTCGTCATGAGTAGAA
The DNA here is from genome assembly GCF_017589495.1 of Alosa alosa. Taxonomy (NCBI): domain Eukaryota; kingdom Metazoa; phylum Chordata; class Actinopteri; order Clupeiformes; family Clupeidae; genus Alosa; species Alosa alosa. The sequence continues at coordinate 18,047,031 of NC_063191.1, forward strand.
TGACAGCTAGTAGGTGATGAGACGCTCTCATCATAGTGTGTCTTCAGCTTGTCATAAAGCATCTCTCTTAATCAGATTAAGCAATCATTTTTAATCAGTTGAAATAAAATGAAATTCATAACAGCTACAGTTAACGGTTAGCCAAAGCGCTAATTGTCTGTGGGGAATGTGAGGTGAGAATGACAGGGTAGTGTGTTAGTCTTCCCAGGATGTTTCTCCTAATGAGCGCCTGTGTGACCCATGGAGAGCTGTTGATGACTGCTCCTGGAGCCCTGGAGTTGGCTCGTCGGAATGCACATGGAATGCCTGTCTAATTGAGCAGCTGTGAGGCCAGGAAGTTACCTGGTTGTTATCGGAGCCTCTTCAAGGTTTCTTCCTGCCCGCTCCCTCTGCACCAGTTCCTTCTCTGGCAGGCGCTTTGAGATGGCCCTGTGAGGCTCCACTCCCAGAGATCCGCTCTGCCAAAGGGATTCTCTCCATTTCTCTCTCTCTCTCTCTCTCTCTCTCTCTCTCTCTCTCTCTCTCTCTCTCTTTTGTGCTCCCAGTCCTGCCCTGTCTTGGTGATGAAGAAATATGGTTTCAATACGTGGTGGGCTGAGACACTGTTGTGCCAGAGCCCGCTGCGGAGGAAATCGATGTTCTCAGAAACAATGGAGGAGAAGGAGGGCTTAGCTTAACTGTCTGGAGAACAGAGTCAAACCTGGCACACAAGGTGTGTTATGAGGATGGTTTGCAGTTTCACTCTGTGTGTGTGTGTGTGTGTGTGTGTGTACTTTTCTGTGTGTATATTCAAGTGGATTTGTGTGTGTGTGTGTGTGTGCGGACGTGCGTGTGTGTGTGTGTGTGTGTGTGTGTGTGTGTGTGTGTGTGTGTTTTGTTATGTTCCACATCTCTTGCGGAGGCTGGAGGATATTGTGTCATGTAGCGGAGTCGATAAGAGAAACAGAGCGTTGGGCTCCCTGTCCGAGCAGTCCACAAGGCTTCCTGTCACTCAGAATAGCTGCTGAGGATAAGCCAGTCTGAGTCACCTTGCTGTCTGGAGTTCATCACAAGTGCATGGACTGGACTCCTACAGTATGTGTCTGCAGGGGAATTATTCTGTTTCGTTTGGGTGACTTTATCAGTGTCAGTGCTTCAGGTTTTTGTCATTGAATGTTATTCTCTAATCCATTGCTTGTGACCCACACATGAATGTCAAGTGTTTGTTTATTTTCCTTGCTCAATTTAGTTTTAAATATTTAGGTGTTTACATTGTTTGTATTGATGTTCAGTGAACCTCTCAGGTAATCTCTTTTCCGTTGGTTTGTTGGTTTTCTAAGTGCTGTTGCTGAATTGGTCTTTATTTAGAATATCCATGGCAACGGCTTGAGCAGTGCAGGTCTGGCTCTGAGAGCACGGGTCTGGCACAGCGCCATCACACACACCTTTACCATGAGAGCGTGGGTCTGGCACAGCGCCATCACACACACCTTTACCATGAGAGCGCGGGCGGTGGAAAACCACCTCCCCTATCTCCCCTAATGGCTGCGCTGGCAAACGGAAACCAGCGCAGGAGAGAGAGAGAAAGCTAGAGAGAGAGAGAGGGAGAGAGAAATCAAGAGAGAAAGAGGAGAATGGACAGAGCTGCCAGTTTTCACACGCTTTGCTATGGGACAGAAGCACTCGTACGGGCTCGTAAATCCACCAACTAAGGCTGTAAACCGTCCCCTTCTCCCTCAGTGGCTGTGGATTACATGCCCATTGATCTATCTGTCACTGGAAGGAGGTCTTGGCTGCAGTCGAGTGGCGGAATCCAAAAACAAAAACCTTTCTTCCTTTTTTTCCCTTTTCTCTCACGCTCTTCTCCTCATTTCCCTTGCCAGTGACTTTTCCCAGGGCAGGGTTTACAATTCACTGGTCGTACTAGGACGTATTCACTTCCCACAACAAGGCCTCAGTGCTGTTGCTAGATGGTTGTCCTCCGTGTTTTGAATGATGTATTCATTCAGAGACTGTGCAGTCCCTTTCACCCAGGCTTTGTGTGGTGGTGAGATGCTCGTGACAAATTGCTCAGGCCTTGGGAGACCCTTCGGGGGTTGTCACCTTCAAAACTATCTTCTTTTTTTTTTTTTTTCTGCACACTGAACTGCTACCACAGATGAGCATTCAAGTGTTTTCGAAAAATTGATTCTAATCTCAGAAAAACATTCCCTCTCATCTCCGAATCTTGCTCTCTGAATCTGTCTCATACTCTATCTTGATATACTCTAACTCGCACAGACAAACACACACACACACACATTTGGCTGCACACAAGCATGTACACACACACACACCACTCCGACATCTTGCTCTCTGAATCTGTCTCAAACTCAGACACAAACACACACACACACACATTTGCCTGCACACAAGCATGTACACACACACACACCACACACACCGAAACTCAGACACAAACACACCCACGCACATGCACACACACACGCACACACTGTAGCCACACACACACTTTCTTCTCTTGGTATGTTTTACAGTGTGAAAGCGTATTTGGCTGCACACAAGCATGTACACACACACACCACACACACCGAAACTCAGACACAAACACACCCACGCACATGCACACACACACACACACACACACACACACACACACACACACACACACACTGTAGCCACACAAACACACTTTCTTCTCTTGGTATGTTTTACAGTGTGAAAGCGGATGCCCATCAGAGAGATATCAGGAGAGCAGGCCACGCTGGGAAGTGGATCTGACTGTTGGCTGGCTGAACAGGCTGAAATATGAGTCTCAGCGGGGTCTCCCTTCCCGATACCACTTTCCAGTGATTACCGCACATTTGCGTCGTCCGCTACCTTATTTATCGCTGTACTGTTCAGCATATCAAATCATGACCCTAATAACAAGGCCCTGTGGGGCTAGCTTGATGCATCCCCTTCCCCTCCCTCCCGGTTTTTGTGAGAACTGTCACGTACTGATAATTCATCTATAAAACAACGGGGCTTCTAAAATGCACCGGGGGAGGCTGGGATTGGGGCCCTGTTGGACAGTGATTATGTGGAATCATATCTGAGTCTTCATCAGCGGCAGCCTCCCAGCTCCTCGCAGGTAGGCAGCCAGCTTGTCATAGAGCATCACTCAGCTTGATAAATGGCGTTCTCGCATTTCTGCACCCCAGCCTGGAGCTCAGGTTCCCTAATAGCAGCAGTAGGAGACGGAGCAGTGTGTGAGCTTGTGCCCGGCACCACTCGGTCCCGGCCCGGCACAGCAGTGAAGCAGTGCAGCAGCTCGTGGCCGCTTCAAAGGGAACCTCTGGTTAACCACATGAGTGGCCCATTGTTGCAGTAAAAAAAAATGTATTTTGGGGTCTTTGTGCTGTGCTGGGCTGGGCTGTGTGTGCTGCATGTCTCGGAGAAGCTGCGTCAAGAGCCTTTGATGCTCTGTCTGTGGCTTTGGGTTGAAAACGGATATGTGTTGTCAGAAGCGTGAGTGTGCCAGCCTGCGAAGAGACCTTCTCGAGTGTCACTCGGAGAGAAATGCAGACGAGGGGTCTGGGTGAAGGGGGTTCCTCTGCCACATCTGCTTTTTAGCCGCAGTTATAACCCTCCTGCAACCCTCCACAAAGAACCCCCCCCCCCAATCCCCAATCCCCAATCCCCATGATCTGCCCCATGGACGAACAAGCGTTTGCAGAGCCAAAGAGGGCCACATCTGCTTGTGATTGTAGGAAGTCGACGTGGGTGTAAGGGAGTCCCAGGCATCCCAGCAGCCTCTTTCCGAACCCCCACACACACACACTCTGCCTGGTAGCCCAGAGCAAAGAACTGGCCTCTACCTGAGTCACGTGCCAGCCCCGGCTTTCCCTATAGCGCCCGTCGTCTGCCTAGAGTGCCCACTAGGGGCCTGTGCACAGCTGGGTTCTGCGCGCTCCATTTTCACCCGGCAAAACAGCTCCTTTGTTTTTTCGAGAGGCGGAAATTGACAATCTGATTATACCCCTCGCCCTGATCCCTGAATTTCTGTTTAGGCCATACGGTCCTAAAGAGCATTCCCCCCATTCCAATCACAACTGGCTTTTTTCCGTCTTCTAACTCTTTCTGACATGACAATAAGGACGCGCTGTGTAGTGTCACTGCATATGAAGGTGATTTATGAGGGGCGGGCAGGGGAGGGTTGGGGGCATCCCAGCATAGCTCATGGATTAGAGTTGTTGTATTGATGTGGAATGCCCACATATTGGGCCTGTCTGGGGTCGTTCTGGGGGTTTGGGCTGGTGAGCCCTGTAATTACCCAACAATTTGGTGGGAAATGAGTCAGGCAACCATGAGGTCGCGGTCCTTTCCATCACGGACAAAAGACAGACCGACCAAACACAATATTTGTGGCATTGGATGTTCTCTGCTCCTCAGAAGAAAAAAGCCACATGTGTTCTCTGCACCTACCTCCTCCATTCATACCGTGACGTGAAACAAATGCCTGTCTGGAGATGTTTGAAATATTATTTCAATTAGCACATGTGCTTGTATGTTTTCATTTGGAGACCACAGGCTACTTCCTGTATCTGCTGACTCACTCATGGTGTGTGTGGATGAGCTGAAGGCTCTGGGGTGGGGGTTCTACCAGCAGCTGCTGGAAGGTGTTTCTCACCTCCTGTGTCAGCAGGGCTGCCGTCCCCCCCTCCGGTCCCGTTCACCTTCAGGGTCGCGGGGAGAGGAAGCGAGTGCCGACTTCAACGCTCACCGGTGGAACGAACACCTAGCGTATCATGTAGCAATATGTTCTGCAGATGTGGGCTTTCTTCACCGGGACGACGGGAAAGAATAACTGCCTCTCATCCACACAGAACCAGTCCTGGTACATAGCCTACAACCACAGTATGGCACGTTGAGGAAACATACTCAGAGGTACACTGAGGACAATGTTTCTCTCAGAATACTTTTAAGAAAAATGTCTCACTAAACTTGTGTTGGTGATGAGAGAGCCATGGTTCTGCATCGACACCAAATCTCACTATTCCCAGTGAAAGCTGTCAGTACACGGCGCACGGTTTCTTCCGTGTTAACTGCAGCAACACCTGTTGTCTCGGTTAAGTCATTTACCTCCCATGTCTGTCCTCCAGGGACACGACTCAGATGGGGAAAGGGTCACGCCGCTATCTCTACCATCACAGAGCGGCCGTTCAGAGGAAGGTGAGGGAGCCCCCAACGTATGGAATTGGGAAACCATGTGTTGTGGCCTGAAAGGGGTTCTGAGCGTTTGGTGGGAGGAAAACAAAGCAAAGCTGTCGCTGTTTGGATGACCCCCCATCTCCGCAGCTCTTGGCCCGGGCACTGTCTGTCGTCCACATGCAAATGGGAAACGCATAGCCTGCTTATTTTGGCGGCTGCCTGCCTCCCTTTGTTCTTATCGATCAAGCGCCTCTGTGGGTTCTTTTCTCGCTCGGATGGCTCCTCTTTAATCTTTGTGTTGTGGTGCCGCGCATTAATATACATGAACTGAACTGTGTGTGTTTTTTTTTCTTT
>NC_063191.1:18057556-18062556 GCF_017589495.1 Alosa alosa
TTTAGCTGTCTCATCATGTCTCGTTTTGCTACTAATCAGACTGACAGAAAACCGGAGCCTTTGAAAAAAGCTTGTGACATTTCGCCTGCTGTGAAATCCATAGATCCGTAGCCTACTCGTGCCCAGACACAGATTTTCTTTCAGTAGGGGAAAATGGATTTTGTCTGAATTGCTGCTTTTTTTCTGGCACAACAGGCTAGTGTTTTTCCCCCCTCTGTTCTCCCTGCATCGTTTATAAACATGATCTTCGCTGAGGGCTGGATCAGTGCGAGTCTTAATGCCGCAGCTTTATTCTCGGAGAAGAGGTTTATGGTCTGAGCCTGGGCCCCATTCATTACTTACACTCTCCAAAGCTTTTATGTCATGAGGAATCCTTGATCACTGAGCAACATATTATAATCCCCAGTGACAGCGCTTGTAGATACACAGCTTCTATTCGCTCTGTTAGAGTGCTTACATTCCCATGAGAGGACTCTTAATAACTCCGGATATTGCGAATTTGTGACATTGCGGAGAACTCCTCAGAACTAATTTGTTCGTCTTTCCCGAGGAACATCTCCTGCAGCGCGTTCTGGCATACGTTGGATATTGTCTGTGCCCTTGTGACAAATTAGATACAGAATGACTTTGAGGAAATATGTTTTTTTTTCTTTAAGAGAAAGAGGAGGAGGGGGTTGATCAGCACTCTCCAGAATGGGGGGAGGGGGGCAGGATGAGATGGCACATCTGGAGATGGCGTGATGAAGACGGGCAGGGAGCCCCCCAACCCCCCGATGAATGAAAGCCATGTGTGCTCCTACTCATCCCCTCTCCTCCTACCCCTCCTCCTCTTCCCCCTCTTCCTCTTCCTCCAACTCTTCCTCCTCCTTCTGCTCCTCCGCCTCCTCCTAGCCCTCTTCCTCCTCCTCCTCTTCGTCGCCTCCACCGCGCTCAGTCCATTTCGGCTCTCCAGTCTACTCCGGGATGCGCCCTTTTTCCACACGCGAGGAATAAATAAGACGCACAGATGCTGGAAATTCCTTTGCCCGTCTTGACGTGTGAACTGTGCGGTCGTCTCAAGCGGGGCTCAGGAAGAGAAAAACAAAACGCTCCAGAAGTCTTCACTGCGTCGAATGTCTCATTTTACGCCGTTTGTTCTTTCTCTCACAGGCAGCCTGCTGAGAGGGCCCGCAGCTGCATGGCAGATCGCATGCAAACGGCGATAACACTGCTTATTTGTTATAATGGGCTGCCTCCATTAATACGCAATTAGCCCTGCTTTTTGTTTTCATTATGGGAGACGTGCGTGCATGGCTTGATGATGACTTGAGATGAGTGTGTGTGTGTGTGTGTGTGTGTGTGTGTGTGTGTGAGTGTGTGTGTCTGTGTGTGGTTATGTGTGTGTGTGGTTGTGTGTTTGTGCATGTGTTTGTTTTTCTGTGTAACCTGTGGTTGTGTGCGTGTTTGTGTTTGTGTGTGTTTGTCAGTGAGAGCACATATTAACGATGTGTATCCATCCATATTGCAAGCACCACTGCTTCTGCTGGAGGGAGAGTGGGAGTTGGGAGAGCTCAGCCACAAGTGTGTCATGCTTTGGCGTGTGTGTGCGCGCGTTTGTTTGTGTGTGTCTGAGAATGCAATCGGTCCATTTCATGTGTTTTCCCCATGGTCCAATAGTGCATTTTCTGTTTGTCTGCTAAAGGAGCCATTATTGCCCACATGGTAAGACGCAGTCCTGCTCTTTTTCTCTGCCACTACCGCACTCTCTACCCACTCTCTCCTTCGCTCTGTCACACACACACACACACACACACACACACACACACACACACACACACACACACATATGCACACACACACTCAGACCCTCTCTCACTCATGCACTCTGACTTTAAAACAAAATGCCATTTGACACACACATGTGCACTCTCACACACTCAAACACTCACACATTAACACAAAATGCCATTAGAAGGAACTGAGTGCTGGCTCCTTTTAATGCACTTGTACCGATGACCTCACCCTCTTATTAGCAGAGCATCTCCCTCTCCCTCTCTCACTCTCTCTCCCTCTCCCTCCCTCCCTCTCCCTCTCTCTCTCTCCTTCCCTCTCTCTCTCTCTCTCTCCGCTGTGATCAGCCCGGCCTCAGCGCATCCCCAGTGGCCGGCAGTATTCATGTAGCCCACGGCCCCCTTTGCATTCAGGCCCAGTGCTTTGAACTGGTCCTCCTACGGACTGGCCTGCCTTGATCATGGTCTGTCCATCTGGGATCTGCACTATGGCCTGCCTGATAGTACAGAGGGAAGGGGTCTGGGCTCGGCCCTGTGTTTGCTAGATGGGAATGCCCCAATACCCATGTCTAATGGGATCCCGTGAGGGTCCCATGTCATGAGAAAGCACACACACACACACACACACACATACACACACACACACACACACACACACATACACACACACACACACACACACACACACACACATACATGCAGTCATGCACACACAGAGAAGCAGGAAAATCCATGAAAAATCTATGCGTCCCACCACCCTTACTACTACATAGTATGTACTACACACACACACACACACACACACACACACACACACACACACACACACACACACACACAGAGACACACAGTCAACTTTAAATCACCCCCCTCCCCCACGCTCACACACACACACACACACACACACACACATACATGCAGTCATGCACACACAGAGAAGCAGGAAAATCCATGAAAAATCTATGCGTCCCACCACCCTTACTACTACATAGTATCTGACTTTCTCTCCCTCTCGGTCTCTCTCTCACACACACACACACACACACACACACACACACACACACATCCGCTTATCAATGCGCTCATGAGAGTGATAATGGAAAGAGTTTGTGATTGGCTGGGGGATAATTAGTTGGTGAGCGTGTGCGTCGGGCCGGGCTGCCTGCATGCGCATGACTCAGGCCAGCTCTCTGCTCGCGCCTCACTATCCAACATCTGTTTATGGAGACATCAAAGTGGCATGCAGACAGGCCCGCGCAGCCCAGGAGGAAAGACAGGTATTTATGGAGATGACTTAAACAGATTAATCCCCCTCTCCCTCTTTCTCTTTTTTTTCTGTTTTATTTATTTTTTTGTCCGTCATCTGCTTGCTCCTGTGTGACTGCTGTAGTCGCTCCTCTGGTGGCTCGTTTTGAACAACAGACCTCCGGACTAAAAAAAAAAAAAAAGAAAGCACACAAGTCTTTCCTTGTTGTGTTCTTTGTGCATGTGTATTAGTGTGGCAGTCGTTTGAGGTGCTTTGTGTCTGTCTCTCATGGCGATGGGGCTTGGTGCTTGTGTCTGTCTCTCGTGGCGATGGGGCTTGGTGCTTGTGTGGAGAGCTGATGGCAGTGCTGTGTAGCAGCCGCCTGTTGTTGTGGGTTCAGGGAGATAAGAGAGAGAGGGCATCGCTGGGTTGGACAGATTTGATTCTGCGGCGCTCTTATCTCATGTGACCAGGGACACTCCGATTTGAATTGGGCTGCAGGCTGCTGTCTCTCCCCACTGGTGAGAAATGTGTGTCTTCAGGGAGCTGTCATTTACATTCTTTCTTTTTTACCTTCAAGGGAACAACAAAAATATGTTATTACAAATGTGTTGTCATTTCTATGAATTTGTTAGACCAGAAAATGTTTCACTGTTTTTCGTCTCTAGGAACAAATATTCGACACAGGGCATCACCACCAGATATTTCCTTTACTTGGTTTCATTTAGAATTGCAGATGAGCTCCGTGTCCATTGTCATTGCATCAGCAGCGAGTAGATTGCTTTCGACTTCTTTTAATCTGACCGTGATGTGAGAGAAAAGAGAACCTTCCCTCCCGTTTCACGGGCATATGGAATATTTATGAGACCGCCCCACCGTTTATCTTGGGTTAACACGGTTTGATACACTACTGGACGCCGCTGATTAAACAGGTGCCAGCTCCTCAGTGGTCTCTCCATTGGGGATTCCTGGCTCAGGAACAGAAGTGGGACGACTTCATTGTTCCTTTTGAGCATCTCTGCCTGTTTATCAGAGGCCTACATTATTTCACAAGCCATTAGAAAGCGGTGAAAGAGAGCCCTGATCAAATGCACAGGTAGGAAGTGGAGGGTGTTGGTGGTGGTGGTGGGAATCCCTCTGATCACTCAGTAGGAGTTAATGTGATTGGGGGGATCTGTTGGCGCTCAGGGCTTGTTTGTCCGCTTGGATAACAAGGAGGATATTTCCCTGCAGACCCAGATCTCACTTCCATGCCCATTAGTTGCTAGTTTATTGGCAGGTAATCACATAACCCTGAGATAAACACTCTACATAAGTGGATTGTGCTTGCGAGTGGCAGGATGCTATGCAGATGCAGAGATGCTATGCAGAGCCCAAACACTTTGCTCCTGGTATTTGGTCTCTGCAGCTCAGTAGAGTGGATGTGATACGTAGTTGTTTTTTTAGCAAGTGGGAATCCATACTGTGTTTGAGCTGTACTTCCAGCCCTAGAGGGGTGTGAAAGGGCACAGGGGTCATTGTGTGGCCCCTGTCCTCCCTGTGCCATTGATCCTGGTGCCCCTGTGATGGGGAAACTCATGATGCGCCTCTGCTGCCAACCACTCTACTCATCCACCAGCACCAGATCACACCCACTGGGTTAGACAGCGCTAGCAGGCCACTACCTCCATGTGTTGCTCATTTTGAGGCCTTTCTTTTTTATGAAGTATGCTGTTTTTCCTGCAAGGCCAGACCTCTAAATCACAGTGAGAGTGTAGCATGTGTTGAGGAGCTAATCTATTGAGTTGTATCTGGCGTGCTGTAATGAGAGGCAGGGGGAGATTTTGGAGCCCTGTGGTGATGCTGGCCTTCCTGGTGGCACATTGATTATTTCACCCCTCCCTACCATCAGCTATACTGACACATAAACACACACACACACACACACACACACACACACACACACACACACACACACACACACCTCCTCTACCCCCCGTCAGCGC
>NC_063191.1:18065056-18090056 GCF_017589495.1 Alosa alosa
GCTCCAAAGGGTTTACACTGCGGATCCTAAAGCCCTGACCAGTGGAATCACTCCGTCCAAGTATCTATCCTCCAGTGATCTGCTGCACCAGAAAACACATGTTGATATTGACCCTGCATGCAGGGATGTTTGAGTGATGTGTTTTTGCTCATGCACTGGGGCTTGGTCGATGGTGATGTATTTATGGATTTTATTTATTTTTCATCCATTCGTTTATTTTCCTGCTCCTCTGGCCGTCTGAGATCTGTCTGCTGTCTGTGCCCCGTCTGGGAAAGCGCTTGGACATTTACAAGGGTTTGAGTGGTGTGTGTGTGTGTGTGTGTGTGTGGGTGGGGTGGTGTGGGTGTATTCAAGAGGTTTTAGCTGTGGCCCAGGCCCTTTCCGGGCAGAGGATTAGACAGGCCCCCTTTGTGCGTCCTCCAGAGTCGGATGCAAACCAGTTTGGTCTGGCAGCTCCCCCTTCATTACGCCAGCTGAGGTTTCTCTGCGGGGTCCTTGTTGTGTCAGAGAGGCGAGCAGGCAAACGAGCAGACTCCTTGTGTGTGTGTGTGTGTGTTTATGTCTCTGTGCATATGTGTGTGTGACAGCGTGTGTGTGGTATTGGTTGTGTGTGTGTGTGTGTGTGTGTGTTTTGTGTGTGTGGGAGTTTGTGGATGTGTCTATGATATGCCTGCACGCATTAAGTGTGCCCCTTTTATGCGTGTGTGTGTGTGTGTGTGTGTGTGTGTGTGTGTGTGTGTGTGTGTGTATCATGTCAACCCCATAATAAATTAGAGATCTATATGGGCTCCACACGCTGTGTGAATGAGCGGAGGCTGAGGTTTTTTTGAGACCTCTGATTGGCTGGGGCTGATCTCAGTGGGAGGGGCCTGACCTGATTTCTTTTGTGGATGGGTTGCCAGGGGTAACCGTCCCTGCGAGGATGAGAGAGCGCCTCTGAAGAGAAGCAGACCTGACCATATTGTGGCGGTGCTACACGCAGCTGAGTCGAGACAGTGCTGGGCAGAGATAACAGCCTGTGTATCTCTTCCCCCGCCACCACAAGCCCACGGCTCTGATTAGAGCCCTTTTGTTTCGGGAGCGCCGCGCAGCAAAAGGCCAATGAATCTGCTCTCCACATGCTGGGGCTGTGGTAATAGAGTGATGTCTCGGTGGCGAATTCCAAATGTGTCTTTTAAAAAAGCTGTGCATGTGCATCTACAGTGAATCAGTGAGAGGGTGTGTGTGTGTGTGTGTGTGTGTGTGTGGTGTGTGTGTATCTGGTGTGTATGTGTCATGTGTCTGTGTGTGTGTGTGTCTGTGTGTGTGTGTGTGTGTGTGTGGTGTGCGCGTGTCTTGTGCCTGTGTGTGTGTGTGTGTCTGATGTGTGTGTGTGTATGTATGTGTGTGTGTGTGTATGTGTGTGTGTGCCTATGTGTGTGTGTTTCCTACACTGTGTTAAAGACATTGTTCCAATCATGAGTGTGATGTGTGCTTTGGTAGATGTGTCATCACAATTCACATGTGTGAGTCTAATTGGATTGGCTGCATGGCAAGCTGTGCTGTTACCCCCCCTGACACACACCAGCCTCGCTTAAAAAACACACCGCAGTGCATTGTCAGGATGTGAGCTCAGGCAACCAATGAGAGGCAGCTGCCTCCAACTATGCCGAGATTACCAGAGGCAATTCTGAGTCTTTAGTGCTTTCTTTCTTTCTTTCTTTCTTTCTTTCTTTCTTTCTTTCTTTCTTTTTCTTTCTTTCTTTCTCTTTCATTTTTCCTCCATTGAAAAGGAATTGGTTAAAGCAGTGATCTGAAACCCATACTGTATGTGCACACGGCACAGCTCTATAGAAAAATGGAATTGAAACCGGAGACCTGATTCAATTAGACGCTTATTATCTGATGACACGGGATCCATGATTGAGCTTTTTCTCTCTTCTCTTCTTCTCCTCTTTTTCATCCCTCGTTCGTTCTTGCTCTTTCCTTCTCCACGCATTGACAGGCGTCTGAGGGCTGTACATCAGGATGTCATGCCTGAAGTGTTTGAAGAGTGCCTGACTTTCGTGGCATTCAGAGATGAATGGTATTTTTCAGGAGATAGGCACTGATTGGTTTGATTGCTCTGTGCATTCAGCCGTATAATAGACTTGATGATAACAAATTTCCGAAGCATGCGCTGAATACTATTGATGGTAGTCTTTTAAAAAGATTTTTTTTTTGCCCACCCATCATTATCTGGATATGTGTGTGTCAAAGTTGTATGTGTGTGTGTGTGTCTCTCCCCCACCCGCTCTTTCTCCATCTGTCTATCTCTCTCCTGTGTGTGTTTGCGTGTGGGGTGTGTGTGTGTATGTGTATGTGTGTCTGTATCTGTGTGTGCGGCTGCATCTCTCTCTCTCTCTCTCTCTCTCTCTCTGTGTGTGTGTGTGTGTGTGTGTGTGTGTGTGTGTGTGTGTGTGTGTGTGTGTGTATGTGTATGTGTATGTGTGTATGTGTGTATGTGTGTGGTGTCTGAAAGTCAAGGTTGCTACAAAATCTCCTTAAATCAATGGGCGTGTTTGATGGAAGGCAAATGTAAATCTTTGCACTCTATTTAACTTCTGTCAGCTTAAGAAAACACACCATGATTTAGTTGGCAAAGCCAGAGATGCTATCTGTGGTCTGATAAGGAAAGGTGTGACTGTGACTCACAACATACGTTCACCCTTAAAGGGACTCCTTTCACTTGCTCAGCATTTTCCGCTTGAGTTTGGAAGTTTGTCACTACGTTTGTCTGGCTATAGTCTCTGCCATAGTGCGGTGGCCTTCTCATAACCTCGCTTATTTTTTACATTTCTTTTGCACTGTGGAAAGTCCTGGGCTAATGTGAGTGACATCTTGAGTGGCTGATTCAGATATGTGATGTGTCAGAAGCTTTAGCAGCCAGAGCGGTTCGTCTTGTTTGTTGGCAGCTCATCAGATGGTGTCCAGACAGCCCTGCTGGCTTGCTCTACCGAGGGCCTCGGAGGTCTTCGCCTGCCAACGTCACTCCTCCTCCTCTTCCTCCTCCTATCGCTCTCTCTCTCTCTCTCTCTCTCTCTCTCTCTCTCTCTCTCTCTCTCTCTCTCTCCTCTCTCTCTCTCGTGGCAGTGTGTTTTTTATAGTTTGATGTCATCATTCAAAGTGGAGCATAATTGCAAAAAGTGCTCTGATTCATCATGGCCGACTGCGGATGCTTTACTTTAGATATTACCGCCAATGAGTCATGGGCCTTTTTACAGGTTCAGAAGAAGGCACTTACTCACGGCAGTAATTTAATCTTTACTAGGCCTCTTAACGCACCCACGGGACGGAGGGTCAATAGTCCGGCAAATGCCTTTAAAATGGATCAGAAACAGATTGGGAAGACGAGAGCCTCCATTTACACAGAGGGAATCTTGGGTAAATTTAGCAAGGCCTCATTCTCTCTATCTCTCACTCTCTCTATCTCTCTTTCTCTGTCCCTTGGGATGGGATGGAACTTGATACTGATGTTGGGTTTCTCGTTTCACTCCTTTCAATCCTCTCCTCCTCTCGATCTCTCTACTCCTCTTTCACTCTTCTCTGTCTTTTCTCTCTCTCTCTCTCGTTTGCTGTCACTCAGTTGTCCATCTCTCTCCATCCTCTGGAGCCGATGATGCCGTCCCCGGGCTCCCCCGAGTCCCACCTGTCATGCCGGTCAGTGAGGAGGGACCAGATTGCTTTCCTCATGAATCACGTCCCCAGAAAGCTGCGGAGACGCTCGATGAGCTCTGACACCGCCGACGACACGCTGGTGCCCGCAAGGCCCAGGCCGTCGATCCCTCAACCAGCGAGCTGTCAGCCTGTCAAAGGTTTAGCCCCGGAACTTTAAAACTTCATCAAACTCCAATCTCCGTAGTGTGCCAGCGGTAGTAGGTCTGCCCTCCAGTAGCGCTGGCGATAATAAACGAGAGACGTGTCAGGTGGCGTTTGAAGGAGTGGCGCATTTATTTCCCCTAATGCAGGAAATTGAAAAGGGGAAAAGGATAAATAAAACTTTTGTTTGGCATCTCTGCGAGGTAATCTGTAAATGGCAGCCAGTGGCAGCGATGGCAGTGGCAAAGGATAGGGGAGAAGGAGGAGGAGGAAGGGGGGATGGCAGTGGCAAAGGATAGGGGAGAAGGAGGAGGAGGAAGGGGGGGTAGCTGGTCAGATGGGCAAGCAGGTGGGATGGCGAGGAGGGGGGCACAGGATGGGTGAGTGGGAGGGTGGATGTCCAGGCTGCCGGAGATTACAGCTGACAAGGGGAGGACATGGTAGGCGGTGATGCTTTACTGTGGTAGGGTCGTGTGTGTGTGTGTGTGTGGGGGACACGGGAGGATCAGATATCTGTAGCTGCTGTACTCCTTTACTCCCTCAGAGCTGAAAGACAGATAGAAGGGCCAGTGTGTGTGTGTGTCTCCCTGTGCTTGTGTCTGCTAGGGCATCAAGTCTCAAGAGTCTCAAGTCTGAAGAACAAGAGACAACACGTGGCAGAAGTCTGTCTTTTTTATGGAATTTGAGATGGTGAAAATGAGGATGTGTGACAGTGTGTGTTTATCAGAGGAACAGACAAAAACAAAGAGACGGGGAGCGACAGGCTTGGAGCAGGCTTGGACAGTCAGCTTTTGTGTGCTCTGCTCTGCTCTCGGGTTGAGAGGAGACGGCTTTTGTCACATCAGAGCAAAATGGGAAATGTCCATGGTGCTCCTGCTCTCCGCTAGGAGCCCTCTCCAGCTACAGCTGTCTCGCAGGCAGGCAGGCAGGGCGGCAGGCAGTAATGTATCACATTTTGGCTTGCAAACACATACGTACACGCTCTCTGGGCCTGAACCTTGCAGAGAGGGAAATGTTCTTGGATAAGTTGGGTGTGTATTATAATGTCTTTGTTGGAGAGTGTCTGTGTGTGTGTGTGTGTGTGTGTGTGTGTGTGTGTGTGTGTGTGTGTGTGTGTGTGTGTGTGTGTGTGTGTATATATATATATATATATCTGTCTGTGTGTGTGTGTGTGTGTGTGTGTGTGTGTGTGTGTGTGTGTGTGCGTGCGTGTGTATGTTTGGGTACATGTGTGCAGTTGTGTGTGTGTGTGTGTGTGTGTGTGTGTGTATATATGTAGTTCTGTGTGTGTGAGCTTTAGTACAGGCGAAAGGCACTGCGTTTTTTAGCCCCAGGAGGTGACGGACATGTGCTCTTGTTTTGCGTAATGACAAGCTGGACTGTCTGCATGAGTGTTATTGCTATTGGCAGGGGGGTAGGGGGCTGGGGTTGTTAGAGCCGAACAGCACGCTGTCTCTTAGCTGAACTGCACACACATGCCGAGTCATCACATGGCTTCGCTCCTCAAACAATCCCTCATGTGTGTATGCAGATGTCCTCCAGCCCTGAAGAGAGTGCAAGAAGGGCATAAATCACCACGACAGGAAAAAAAATGTCATCATAAAAGTCCCAGCCAGACCTTTTCTGACGGCAATACAAGTTAATGTAGATTTTGTCAATGTGATGTGCGCTCTCTCTCTTTCTCTCTCTCTCTCTCTCTCTCTCTCTCTCTGTCTCTTCTTATAGTTGCAGCTCTTTTTATTTTTTTAACACAGCTATTGATTAATAGGCAGGAGATAGCAGGCGCTGGTGCAGGCCAAACTCCATAATCTGCCCTGTCACCATTAGCTGTATTAAATCCCATCAGCAGCGCCACGCCCCTTCATTACTGAAATTTAGCAGGAGTGAGAGGCGCCGTGCGTCATCAGCTGTGTCACAGACGAGGTCATCCGTCTGCCGGTGACATGATGAAATAAGTGTTTCACACAGGACCCAGAGACACAGTGCTATGTGGTTATCTCATCATGCCACTCTCCCTCTCCCTCCCACACACACACACACACACACACACACACACACACATACACACACACACACACACACACACACACACACACACACACACACACACACACACACACACACACACACACACACACACATCCACACACACCCATGTTCACACATGTACGATCACATACACATGTACACCCATGCATGCACACACACACACACACACACACACACACACACACACACACACACACACACACACACACACACACACACACACACATGCTGTCTGACTTTGCTTCTAAGTCATGCACTACGGCATGCTGAATGCCCTTGTGGTGGAGTGGAGTGGAGCAGAGTGGAGTGGAGTGTGTTTATGTGGCTGGCAGCTGATGGAGGCTGATATGGAGGGAGCGTTGGGAAGGGTTGGAGGGGGGGAGAGGAAAGGAACCGCAGAGCCACAGTGTGAATACAGAAACCCTAATGGCGCCTGGACGCACTAAGACACAGTGGGGAGTGCATACGAATGTGAGAGAGTGAACGAAAGAGAGAGGGATTGAGAGAGAGAGAGAGAGAGAGAAAGAAAGAAAGAAAGAAAGAGTCAAGAGAGTCAAACTGAAACAGACTAGTAACAGAGTCTCTCTATAAGAATGAGCGACCGCTGTGTCTTTACAGGATACGGCTGGGGCAGCGGGATCCAGTGAGAGTGTGAGAGAGTGTGAGAGAGTGTGAGGGTGTTGCTGACGATTCACTGAAGAGAAGTATCCCTCACTTCTCCCCGCTGCCTTCAATCCCACAGAGCTGCTTTTATTCATGTCAAATGTGTTCTTTTTCTCTCTAGCTCTCTCTCTCGTCAGAGTGGTGAGAGACTTTCACTACAAAGGCCTTCTTTTTCATCATATTCTTCTTATCATCCGAATGATTGTGTGACTTATCCCCCCCGTGTGCAAGGAATGTAAATCTGTTAATGAGATTAAAAAGATGAAAAGCTGATTAGTCAATCTCTGTCCTGTCTCTCTTCTCCTCTTTTCCTCCTCCAGGGTCTTTCAGGAGCGACGGGATTAAGGCGTCTGATGTGCTGCCTGTGCTGAAGGAGAAAGTGGCCTTCGTGTCAGGTGAGCTGGGTGATGTGCGCCTAATCCCTCTTGGGAAATGGCGGCCTGTTCTGCCCTTGGTGTGTTCTCTTCCTGTTGCTTTCTTTCCGCCCCTTCATAATGATGCTGATTTGTGTGCATTGCTCATGATGACTAACCAGATTGGAACAACTTCAAATGAATTTAAATGATTCAAAATTAGTTGTTTTTTTGTTTTATTTTTAGAAGGGAGGTGTGTCTTAGTATGTCTCAGGTACCATGTGTGTGTGTGTGTGTGTGTGTGTGTGTGTGTGTGTGTGTGTGTGTGTGTGTGTGTGTGTGTGTGTGTGTGTGTGTGTACGCACTGGCATGCGTGTGTGTTAGAGTAATACAGTGAGAGAGACGGAGTAGCGTACATACCACACCAGTCTGAGCAGCGGAGCCCAGTGCCCTGTAAAAATGTCCAGCTCGGCCACGTGACCTGCCAGACATCTCAATTGATCCAGCAGGATTGGGCAGGCACATGAAATAAATATAGCGTAGCCCCTTGGCATATTTATTCCCCCACTCATACTCTCAGTCCCAGAGAGCAGAGGAGAAGGAGGAAGAGGAGGAGGAAGAGGCAGAGGAGGAGGAAGAGGCAGAGGCCCGTGTTATGTCACTCAGGTGACCAGGCCAAGTACTTTTGAGAGAGAGAGCGGAGAGGGGAGCACAGAAGAGATGGACGCTGTTATCAATCACCTGTGGGTTTATGGGCTGTGCATGGCTTCACTCACTTTCCCCTGCGCCATCTGTCCATCTCTCTCTCTCTCTCTCTCTCTCTCTCTCTCTCTCTCTCTCTCTCTCTCTCGCGCATCACTCAGAGCTGCAGCCAGAGCAGGAGAGGCCCTCTCTCTCGCTCCATAAGTCCACCTCCTCATGGACGGGCTTAAGGGAATGTCAGCACAAGGGTACAACAATCCATCAAAACTTTGCCTAGCCCCCCGCCTCCCCACCCCCCTTCGTGTTTCCATGCAAGTGAATGGTGTACGCTGGCAGTTGGTCTAGAGGGCCTAGTCTTGTGTACACTCCCGGTCAGACGTACACACACCCTTCCTAAAGGCAAAAGAGGGATGGGGGTCGAGGCCAAGCACCTCCTCTAAGATGAAAGCCCAGGGGAGGGTCTCTTAGTGGCGGAGAGCCATGTAAACAGAGTTCAAATGAGTGTGCTGCTCTGCTCTGTGACTGGAGTCAGAGATCGTTTGTTGCTGGCTCTGTTCCCCCTAGTTTGAATGGAGGGGGAGGTCAGCACTGGAGCAGATGAGGGAGGAGGAGGTGGTGTGGAGGTGATGGGGATGCTGGGGAAGGTGGAGGAAGTGTGGACGTGTGTGGGGGTGGAGGGGTGTAGGAGTTGAGCTGGAGGCATGGTGGCTCAGACTCATAAAGGAGCGAATGTTACAGAGTATACAGAGAGGCTCATTTATGGTAATAAACATACGACTGCCATTAGTGAGGGAGGGAGGGAGGGAAGGAGGGAGGGAGAGAGAGGGAAGAAGGTAGGGAGAGAGGGAAGGCTTTGGGGTGAGGATGAGATGGTGGGGAGGGGACCTCCGCGGTTTCCCCTTGGGATGGAAGTAGTCTGGCATGAATCTTAGATGAACCCCCCTCCCCTCATCTTTTTATCTCTCTCTCTCCTCCTCCTCCTCCTCCTCCTCCTCCTCCTCCCCCTCTTAAAATACATCAGCATGTTTTCAGCTGTAACTCAGTTTCCTTTATCTGTTGGTGAGCGCCTGTGCATGGTGCAGTCTTGGCCCCCTCCCAAAGTCCAGATGAAGCCTGGGCGGGGCGGGGGGGGGGGGTTGGAGGGTGGAGGGTGGTGTAGACGGCCACGCAGAGTTGTGATGGAGAGAGGCGGAGGAGGAGGGAGAAGACACTGTGAGGAGCTTGGGCTCACACGTGTAGACAGCATCAGGGGAAAAGAGTCCTGGAGTCTGTCAGTCAGGGAGAGATCTGCCTCTCACCCTGGGATCAGTCACACCCCACCTCCCTGACAAGGCTCTAGGTCCCTGGGGCCACGCTTGCACCCCTGGGGACCCACAGAGATCAGGCCCACACTCCGTCTCAGCCTGGTCTGCCCACTCCTCACTCAGCACGTCGCACGCAGGCACAAGCCTGGGAAACTAATCCCGGCAGAGTGAAACACATGCATGGGAGGTGAGAGTCATGGCAGCCCAGGCACAGTCTGTTTTTATGGGACGCGCCTGTGCCTTTTAATTGATTTATAAAGGACAACTTGACAGGGCGAATGAGGGAGAGAGTGAGAGAGAGAAAGAGAGTGAGAGAGAGAGAGTGAAAGTGAGAGAGAGAAAGTGAGGGAGAGAGAGAGGACGCTGTAGAGGGTGTGATGTTTATTTATTTTGTTCTCTCCCCAGCTAATGTTATGCCTCGGAGCGGAACCGAGACGCTATCGTAAATAACATCATTGGCTTTTCCCACAGGGGGTCGGGACAAGAGAGGAGGCCCCATTTTGACGTTCCCCGCCAGAAGCAACCACGACAGAATAAAGCACGAGGAGCTGCGCAGGCTGGTGACCTACCTGTCCACTGTGCCCAGGTAAGGGCTGGTGACCTACCTGTCCAATGTGCCCAGGTAAGGGCTGGTGACCTACCTGTCCAATGTGCCCAGGTAAGGGGTGGGGGTGGGGGCAGCGTCCAGTCACCTGACACTTCGTCAAGAATCTTCATGCTCTGCACCAGAAATGCAAGGAATTCGTCCAGGTTAAGAGTCAACATAAATTTAAAAAGAGTAAAGAAAAGTATGCACTGAGATACAAATACACTACTGTACAAAGAGAGTAGTGAGCGTGTGCAGCTGCATAGTAAATATTAGAGATTTTTCACATGTGAAGTAAAGCTGCACCACTGGTCAGAGAGCAGTGTTGTGGGATGGGTCCTTATTTATGAGAAGTGCGGACTGACGCGAGACGCTGTGCAGGTGCAGCTCAGCGTGTTGGAGGACAGTGGGTTTGGAGCCCCCTGTGCTGTCAGTACAGGTTCATAACACCACTATTTACTATGCTATTAACTGAGGTTTTAAATTGAATTCTACAAAGTGCGTGATTGGGAAAGAAAACCATTTTTAATTTTAATTTTATAATTTAATTTTAAACTCAATGCTTTAGGCTATACTAATGTAAAAACGACCTGAGTCATCATCAACATCTGATCCAGTAATAGCAAATCATCTCAATTTACAGTGATCTTATCAGCAAAGCCAGAACATACGGAGTAAATCTCTTTGGCAAGTTCTCCTCCTGTCGTCGTGTTTTACTGATGTGGTCATGAAGTAAAGGAGAGCAGGGTCAGTGTGTCTGAGAGCGCAGTCCTGTGTGCTCCACCCTGGGCCCTGTCAGGAGGGCTGCTTATCAAGACTAGCTGTGTTGATAGGCGCTTGGTGTGCAAAGATAACAAAGATAAAGGCCTTCCCTTCCAAACCCCCCCCCCCCACAATCGCCACCGTCCCTGTGAGGCCTCCCTCTCTCTCCAAAGCCAGTTGGAAAGAGAGCGGGTGGAGCTGGTGACCCCTCCTTTGGTCATCTGCATAGATCCTTCCCCCACTGTTAGCCTAGACTTAATACATATCAGAATGCCATGTCATAATACCGTTACCGAGGCAGCCTTTCTGCCTCTCTCCGGCCGCTCAGTGACCCCCCACACACACTCCCTGCTGGCGCCTCGGTCACATTTCTCCCCCACTGCTGCCGCTGCTCTAGTGCATTACTGTAAGTGGCCGGAGTCCGAGCGCCGTGGCGCTGTAGCGGTTAGCGGTTAGCGGTAGCACGCGGAGGAGGAGGAGGAGGAGGAGGAGGAGGAGGGTGTCCTTGAAGGGAAGGTAATGTAAACAGCCAGCCCAGTGCTGCGGCTCTTCCTCTGGCTCCCAGGCCTCTCGTTCAGCCACCACCACCACAATCCCTCTCCCTCCTCCTCCACCTCCTCCATCCTCCCAAACACACACTTGTCTTTCCAGGAGGGCCATTATGCGGAGCTCCCTGAAGGAGCCGCGCATCACGGATGATTTATGGTCATTTGACCAAACAGCTGCTTTTGTGCTGTACCCACCAAACCAAGGACAATTTCTCTCTCTCTCTTTCTCTTCCTTTCTTGTTCTTGAAAGGAACAAAAAAAAATATCGGCCTTTCTCTCCTGATCACATGATGTATGTCTTTGATGAATGCCATTGTGTTGCAGATTGTTTCCTGGTTGTAGAAGATACTCATTTATTGTAGCCGAAATCAATCTTTGCTCTTCTGCAAAAGAATAATGTTTTTGGAGAAAAAAAAAGCCTTAGAATCTTAAGCTGTAGAGACAGACAAAGTGTAGAAGGCGGTCTTGAAGAATGGCCTTGGCTTTGACCCTCTCTTCTGTGCGTGATGGGGACTGTCTAGGTGGATAAACACTGATTTGCTCAGAGATCTCAGCCTTTAAAATGTCACATCTGCTGCCAGCCATTGTCTCTGCATAAGTGGAGCATTTAGTTTAGAGACTGTGGGATACAAACTGCTAAGTGCTGTGTGTGTATATGTGTGTGTGTGTGTGTGTGTGTGTGTGTGTGTGTGTGTGTGTGTGCGTGGGCAGGTGTGTGCGTGCGTATGCGTACAAGTGTGTGTGTGTGCATGTGTGCGTGGGTGTGAGAGATCGGGCCCAGTATGTGAGGTGTCTGAGAGTAACCTATGCACACATATCTGTTTGCGTGAGCATGTGTGCCTGACTCTTTGTGCATGCATGTGTTAGAATTAGCATGTTTGTGAGTGTTAGTTTAAATGTTTACAAGCTTCAGTATGTTTATGTGTATATGCACATGAGTAAATTTACACTACTGTGTGTTAATGGTAGTGTGTTTGCATGTGTATTTTTGTGTGTGTGTGTGTGTGTGTGTGTGTGTTTGCGACGCTACACTTGAGTGAAGTTGTGTCAGCTGCAGTGACAGGGTGGTGGTGAGCTCACTGGAGCATCGATCAGGCCTGGCACTTGGCCTGTGAAGTCAGCTTCAAAGCCTGTCTCCAGAACCCAGAACAAAGCAGCACTTAATAAGAGTTTAAACAGCCAGTGAGAGAGGGAGAGAGAGACCCACTGTTTGACCCTACATTGCCAACATTTGTTCAACAGTGACCAGTAAAGGGAATTGCAATGAGAAAAAGAGAGAGAGAGAAAGAAATAGAGAACGAGTGAGAGAGAGAGAAAGAGAGGGAGAGAACTGCAGCTGAACATCTTGGGCAAATCCTTCAAAAATGAAGGACCCTCAAACTGACAGGCACAATACTCTGCCCTTGATCTATCTGAGTTAAACTCAAACCAAACCTCTCAGACTTTTTTCCCCCTAGTCGTTACCTAGTGAGTTTTCTGTGTGTTCCCTGTGGTTGATACTAAACAGTTGATCTTTCGAGTCTTGGAACAAGATGCAGTGCCTGTGCTTGGGGTGGGAACAGTCACACTGAGTCAGTGCTTTCATTTCATGCAGAAACGTCACACGTGAGAAACAGCCGGGCTGCATGAACCCAGCCGGGCCTTTGCCGTGCGTCATAAAAGCGAAACCTTTTGACTCCATTAAGTTACAGCAGAGTGCAGGGGTCACAACCTCTGTGTCACCTCACTGTACCACGGGACAATGCCTGTCGTTTGTTTTGTGTTAGGCACAGAAACAAAAATCAATCTCATTGACCCCTACTACCAGTGTCCCTGGGGGCTATTATTCAGTGCTGCATGGCAAGGACATGTGCAATGTTTGAGATTCATTCAAAGCAAAAAGGCTCGCTCATGTTTCCTTTCAGATTCCGAGTGTTTGTTGTTCATGTTTTTCCCAAGGCATCGATTTATGAACCCAGGGTTGCTTTCTGACAGACTGTGTGTAAGGGAGAGAATGATGTCATGGCTTTCCAATCCGGCACACACATAAAGTACACACACTCTTGTTAAGTCAAGGTGAACATGAGGCCATAATAATGGCTTCAGATGAAGGGAAAAAGAAAGTGTACTGTGGTAAAGATGGAGAGGATTGGTCCACTGGCATTTCTGCTTGGAGCTCAAGCCATAATAGGCCTTCCCAGAGTAACAGTGCCTCATCCACTCAACACAAAAGAGAGTCATCCGGCCCCTAACACTTCCTCCCCCCAGGCAGTGTGATGTCAGGTTCTCTGGGCTGTTGTTTTTGGACCACGCTCGAGCTGAGAATAGCAGACGTCAGGAAGTGAAAGGGCCTAATAAGGAGGAGGGTTTTTCTCTTTTTTCCCCCATGTTGTTGCTGAAAAGACCCCTCCGCTGGTGCCGACTCACTGTGTCCTGTAGGTCTCTCTCTTTCTGCCCTCCTCTCTCTCTCTCTCTCTCTCTCTGCCCTCCTGTCTCTCTCTATTTCTCTCTCTCTCTCTTTCTCACAACTGGGAAGGAACATTACATCTTTGTGATATTATTTCCACTTGTATTGGAACACATTGGCAATGCTTCAGGTTTGAGAAAGAGAGAGAGAGAGAGAGAGAGAGAGTGAGTGTGATAGGGAGTGAGAGTGTGTGTGTGTGAGAGAGAGAGAGAGAGAGAGAGAGAGAGAATGAGAATGATAGGGAGTGAGAGAGAGAGAGAGAGAGAGAGAGAGAGAGAGAGAGAGAGAGGAGGATGGAGGATGAGGGAGCTGGGTGAGCGCACTGAGGGGGCAAAGCAATTACGGTTTATTTTTATCTCCCAATCACTGGCGAGTGCTTTCAAAGCGGCAGCGCTAAGAATAGGACTGGCCGTGGTGCAGGAGCAGCCTGCTAACCTGACATAAGAAAAATGGGGACATCCATTTTGGGGATTTCTTCAATAGATTCCTCGCCAGTGAGCGAAACCCATTACTCAGACACTCCTGGGGCCAGTGTGTGGGTGATTGCGTGTTTGCATCGACCTCCGCAGCCTCCACAGCCTGCCTCTCTCGTAATGAGAAACCTTGAGACGCTCCACTCTGGAGAGGACTTTAAAGGATGAATTAGTGGGTCAGAAGAATGCGAAGGCCAGTAGTGTTTCAGTTGGTCACAGCCTCAGTAGTGTTGCCTGAGGGAGGGTGAATGGGAATCAGATGCACTCTAGAGGGAGGGCCCCTGGAGATGGGGCCCCTCAGAGGGCCAGTGGGCAGGGAGGGGATGACTGGGAGCCCCACAGGACTCTAACATCTCTCTCTCTTGCTCTCTCTTTCTTTCTGTCTCTCTCCCTCTCGCTCTCTCTCGTTCTCTCTCTCTCACTCTCCTTGGCAGTGAGGATGTGTGCAAGCGCGGCTTCACTGTGATTATTGACATGCGCGGTTCCAAGTGGGACCTGATCAAGCCACTGCTGAAGACCCTACAGGAAGCCTTCCCCGCCGAAATCTGCGTCGCCCTCATCATTAAGCCCGACAACTTCTGGCAGAAGCAGAAGACCAACTTTGGCAGTGCCAAGTTTACCTTTGAGGTATTGTACCATGTGTCATGGCACTCTGCCACTTTTCCATAAGCATAATCACCAGGTCTTTCCCCCAAATGTGGGACTTGGGTGGGACTTGGGACCATTTGAGCTGGAGGACTCAATTGAAACTATTTACACAGTGCTTTTGGACTCCGTCTCTCCACACATCAGAGACAGAGACAGTAGTAATCTATTTTAACGAGATCTTCATAAACACCTTAATAGAAAAGGCATTTTGCACACTGTTCGCGTCATTATTTTTAACGACGGCAACATTTTCCCCTATTCACGCCACCTCCATGCTCAGTAGCACAGGTCGGGGGGTCAGTCCTTGCCACAGTTGTGTGGTTTTAAGGAACCAGTTCCTCGACTCTTTCTGGCACACTGTAGTCCCCTATTTCTCCACCTGCGTTTTCATCTCCTCAGAGAGGCCCTCTAATGAGCGCCGGCCTGAAAGGAACACTTCATGTTTCCACTCAGCCAGCATAACCTGACTCTCTCTCTCTCTCTCTCTCTGTATGTGTTTTTATTGTGTGGCGTTGACAGACTAGCATGGTGTCAGTGGAAGGGCTGACTAAGCTAGTGGACCCGTCTCAGCTGACGGACGACTTTGAGGGCTCGCTGGAATACAACCACGAGGAGTGGATGGAGCTGCGCATGTCACTGGAGGAGTTTATGGGGAGCGCCGTGCACCTCCTGTCCCGCCTGGAGGACCTACAGGTGAGGAAGGGGGGGGGGCACCAGATGATTCCGTGACATTCGAGAAAAGAACTTTATTATACTTGTCAGTGGCATAAATGATATCAGATCAAATATATTTTCAATATTTACTAGTGATAAATATTGTGCCGAGTCAAGATAGCATCAGAAGAAATTAAACTGTGAAGCTGAGGTTATTGCATTGCTTGAGCAACCGCCAGAGGTTTGTAATTTATGGTGGGTGTAAATTCAGCAAGAAAATGCAACCCTTTTCACATCAACTCCTACAAGAAGTGCTGTCTTAAAGAGTGAGACTGTGCAGGTGCTGGCCTTGACCGTAGTGGTAACCATAGTGTTGTTTATAGGAATAATAAAGCCAAATAGCTAAAACTGTTAGTGTGTGTTTTTTCTCCCGTTGTGAAGGAGCTGCTGGCCAAGAAGGAGTTCCCGGTGGACGTGGAGGGCTCCCGGCGCCTCATCGATGAACACACGCAGCTGAAGAAGAAGGTGATGAAGGCGCCCGTGGACGAGCTGGACCGCGAGGGCCAGCGGCTGCTGCAGTGCATCCGCGCTAGCGACGGCTTCTCGGGCCGCAACTGCATCTCGGGCAGCGCCGACTTCCAGAGCGTGGTGCCCAAGATCGCCAGCCTGCTGGACAAGCTGCACTCCACACGCCAGCATCTGCACCAGATGTGGCACGTGCGCAAGCTCAAGCTGGACCAGTGCTTCCAGCTGCGGCTCTTCGAGCAGGATGCCGAGAAGGTCGGTGTGAGATGACACGACAGGCAGGGTAGTGCTGAAGAGTTGTGCGACAAAGGGTTGTAAACAACGAGGCTGATTTAGGAAATGAAAAATGGCTGTGGGCCCATAAATGACAGCTTAATAATGCATCTATGTAGAGTAAATAAGAAAAATTTTTTTTTTGGTAAAAATACTTAAGTGACTTTCTGGGAATATGTATAGTAGATGAGTTTGCGCTCTGATAGCAATCATGAAAATAGATACTCTGAGAAAAAGGAAATAGCCTTTAGGGCTCTCCAGGGCTGTAATCAGCCACAATAGTTTCAGCACGGTTCAGCAGTATCAACCAATCAGCATTCCAGCATTCCATTGATATTCTGTATGCACCACACAGTGAAGGTGAAGGGAGGGTTTCAATAGTGACTAAATCTGGTGGAAATTTGCAAGAAATGCTAACAGCAGTTCAACCCACAGGCAGCATTGTTAATAATAATTATGAGAAGAAAAAAATATATTTTTTATACAAAACAAATGCAAGTGAAATAGAAATTTAGTAAACTGCACAATGAATGTTTGTTTCAGCATAATGTACAATGTACAGAAAGTGCACTGTACAGTCTGTGAAAAAAATACGTTTTTCCACCTTTTCTCTCCTTGAGAAATGTACACAGCAACCATCAATCTGAGTGTTGCTGGACAGACAGGGAATGTTGGAAGCGTTTGGGTCTGGATGAGCCCGCTGTGTTGAGGGATGACATTGGCCTTTTCGGCTGCAGAGTCAACTAGTGTGGTAAACAAACTATTCTCCAACATTTCGGAGTTATTCATTCTCATTTTTAAAACCTGTCCCTTGTGTGCAAATATTTATTCAAGGCACACGCCTCAATGTCTTCAGTGCAGCATTGAATAACAAACATGGGAGTGATAGGAATTTGTGTGGTGGGCTCAGCTTGCATGTGGGCTTCAGTCGTTGACTTGATATTTCTGCTGGCTGGATTGTCATTTGGTGAAACCTTCCAATAATGTCCGCTTGTTTAGATAACCAGCAGGCATCCATTTTTGAAATGTAAACAGAATTACACAGCCAGTAGGATACTGTAAAGTGATGACAACCCAATGGGAATCTCACCACTAAAAGCCCTGGCACTTAAGGTGAGGAGACTTGCAATAACCAGGCCTCGAGAGACGCGAGGGGAAAAAAGCCATCCTTAAAAACAGCCTCATAATTTTCAAAACGGTTATTTCGATTGGCCAGTGTCTTAATTTCCTAACCATGGAATGCGTGACATGACCAAAGAGCAGGCAGCGGAGTATAGCGAGTGTTTGCTTTCGTGAGACAGTGACGGAGTGACCCTTCAGCTCCTTCAACTCCGGATCAACACTAGGCTTTCCCCCCCTCCTTATTTAACCCAGAATGATGAACTGGAGGGACAATGGCCCCTGGATTATATACAGAGAGGCTCATTTCGATAAGTGCACTCTCTTCCCCTAATTGCAGTGTTTTCCCATGGTGCCTTTGATTAGGACAGGCCCACATAATGATTAATTTGCTTTGGTGCGACAGCCAATCAAGGCCCCACTGCCGGCTGTGTGTGGGTGCGTTGCCCCCACCCCACCCCCCTTGGGGGAGATGTTTTTTTGTCATACCTTAACTAATAACGCCGATCAATGCATTACGCATTCAGTTTGCCCAGGGCCACCTCCCATGACTCACTGCCGTCAGATGCTATTGCCAGAAATGGAGAAATGTCATCTGGGGCCGCCAGTGTGCCATTGCCAGTTGTTCCCACCAGTTTTCCTTGCACCTGCTATTCCACTTTAAAAGACTTATTCTGAATGCCGCTTTACGTGGACGCTTAAGTGCCATTGAAGTCGGAATGGTTCAAAAGGGATGTGTCCTCTTTTTTAGCTGTGGTAAAATGAGTTGCTTTCCCTGTGCCTCCAGTAAAGCCAGCTCATATGTGTGAGGACCCAGATCAAAGACAGCAATAACCGTCTGCAGGGCCCCCATCCCATCCCTCCCTCACTCACTCTCTCTTCTCACACTCCTCTCTCTCTCTCTCTGTTTCTCTCTTTGTCTCTCTATCTCTCTCTGTCCCCTCTCTCAGTCCTCTCTTTTTCTCTTTCTTGCTTCCTCTCTCTCTCCCTCTGTCCACATGTGCTATGACCTCATGTCGGCTCCCCGGCCCTGTGATTAGTGTCTATATTCATCTCACTCGAGGGTCCCGGGTTGATAATTTGTCCTGACGCGCTGTGGTGTCCAAGCGGCTATACTCTTTGTTGTTTTTTTACTTCGTGAGCATTTTTGAGGCTTACTCCAGTGTTTTTTTTTTGACGAAGTCGGCCGACACCAGGGACGTCTGCTGACTCACGAACAGATCTTGAAATGTGACGGTCATCCCTTCAGACAGGAATGTTTGGTCTGGCACTCCACCGAAATCAAAAGGCTCCCAGACTACCAAACTGCAGCTTTTCATCAGTAATGCAGAGTGCAGAGAAAGCGGTTTGCAGCTTGTAGTTGTCTGTGCTTCTTCCTTTATCAATTGACATTTAAACTTGAGATTGATGAAAGGCTTGTAATTGAATGAACTGATAATGATCAAACATTTATGATGCTTCAAAGATTATTTGGTTTGATTTGAATTTGTCTGTTTTTTTTTCTAGTAACATTCTTCATGCTCCTTTAGCATAGAATGAATTAAGAAGTGTTTGCTCTCAATTTCCAGTTTATTTGCTATTTGTAATGCCTGTGTTGTCTCTGTATCGATTTACTCTCCAGTTAATCAAGTTTAAAACCAATTTAAACAAGGGTACGGCTGTCTAACAGCCGTACCATTCTACCAAGTGTGAAATTTGTAGATAAAATTGGATTGAAGTAGATTGCAGTCTAGTTTTAATTGAATTTACCCAAATATTCAATCTATGCTAATTAACATTAGCCCATCAAAACACTCTTCAATCACGGCCTATTAGTTCTAAAAATACATTTTCTGTTTTATCTTTTGTACAACAGGAACACACCTCTTACGAGTCATTTTCTTTTTAATAAGGGGCCTTTGTGTTCGATGGCCAATGACGCAATCGCTGTTTAAGAACACACTTGATTGATCTAGTCAGTCTACTAATGCTAGCCCATCTGGACCACGACCATCCACTCCTAGAGGGAGAAATAGACTAAATATGACTCAGTAATCCCCTCTGCATTCACCCCTGAGTAGAGGGATCCATTTTTTTGACAACATCATTGATGTTGATCCACCTCCAATATATATAGATACGCAAGCCAACAGTGACTTCATTTCCTTAATATAAACCTTTCCTCTACAAAACCGATGAGAGCCGTTTGAGTATTCTAGAACATTCTTGTGCTTTTTGAGTGATTACAGATATCCCCTAGAGGAATGAGTGTAAGGATAACACTTTTCCCTTGTGCTGTGTTTTGTGTGCGCTCTCTCTCCTAGATGTTTGACTGGATCAGTCACAACAAGGAGCTGTTCCTCCAGAGCCACACCGAGATTGGTGTGAGCTACCAGCACGCCGTAGACCTGCAGACCCAACACAATCACTTCGCCATGAACTCCATGGTGAGTCTCTCTCTCTCTCTCTCTCTCTCTCTCTCTCTCTCCCTTTAGAAGAGGGGAGAGAGGGGGTCTAGTGCAGACTCAACTCAATTACCCCAGGGGTCAGTGGGGCTGGGTGCTGCACTTGAGGACCTTAATGTATCGGTTCAGAGAAATTGATCAGCACAGGAATTGACTCAGGTCTCAATAAAATTCTGCACATAGTGACACACACAGAATGTGTGTGTGTGTGTGTGTGTGTGTGTGTGTGTGTGTGTGTGTGTGTGTGTGTGTGTGTGTGTGTGGGCACTCACCACACCACCCTCACACCACAGCACACAGAGCCCAGCATATTTCTTACATACAAAACAATGTATGTATTAATTTGTAAAATGTAAAAAATCATGTCTTAATTTCATAGCATATATTTTATGTTTTAATAAAGGCCTGTGTATGTGCCGTGTGAATGTGTCTCCTGCTGAGTGTGAGAATGTGTGTGTGTGTGTGTGTGTGTTCTGAGAGGAGTGTGTGCTGTTCTGGGCTCTGTGCGCTGTGGTGTGAGGGTGGTGTGGTGAGTGGTGGTCTCAGCAGGCCTCCTGCCACCCGTCTATGCTGCTCTCCTCTCCAGAGAACACAGATTGACTCCACCAGCCTGTTGCCACGGCGGCGCAGTCATCATCACAGAAACAGCTACACCATACCGCCATAACCTTCCCTCACCACTCTCCTGCCTGACGACAAAAAAAACAACAAAAAAAATAAAAACACATCAAACTTTCAGCACACTAAAGGAACCGCAGTGAGAGAACCTTGAGTCGGAGCTATGATGACAGCACAGATCTCCCCCACCGTCTCACTGTCTCACCGTCTCACTGTCTCACTGTCTCACTGTCTCACTGTCTCACTGTCATCTCATTTCCAACTCCCTGATTCAGGCCTGCTCGCACTGCGCCCAACACTTAATTAGGCCCCTGGCTTAAATGAACCACTTATTAGCGTTTTTACTGCATCGTTAGAGGCTGTAATCAGGTTACCAGTAAATAAACACCGCTGCTACGGCCTGACGGGAGGCTGCGAAATGAACAGAGCGAACTCTCCACGCGGCCGTGAGACACGGCATGAAGGCAGATGATGGATGGGTGGCTCTGCAAGAGGAGCCAGATGGCAGCAGGGAGCATGTGAATCCGTGTGTGTGTGTGTGTGTGTGTGTGTGTGTGTGTGTGTGTGTGTGTGTGTGTGTGTGAGTGTGTGTGTTATTGTGTGTGTGTGTGTTTGTGTGTGTGGATGTGTGTGTGTGTGTGTGTGTGTGTGTGTGTGTGTGTGTGTGTGTGTGTGTGTGTGTGTGTGTGTGTGTGTGTGTGTGTGTGTGTCTGTGTGTGTGTGTGTGTGTGTGTGTGTGCATCTGTGTGTGTGTGTGTGTGTGTGTGTGTGTGTGTGTGTGTGTAGGTGAGTGAGTGTCTGTGTGTGTGTGTGTGTGTGTGTTTGTGTGTGTGGATGTGTGTGTGTCTGTGTGTGCATCTGTGTGTGTGTGTGTGTGTGTGTGTGTGTGTGTGTGCGTGTGTGTGTGTGTGTGTGTGTTGGCGCATGCGTGTGGGAGTGTTGTGCCTCTAGTTATGATTGTGTGGGGATTTAAATCATGCTTGTTGTCCTTTAGTTGTTTACCGCTCGCTTCACGCCGACTCACGTGTCATAAGTATTTGGTGTTGTGTGGCGCTGCCGCCACTGGTGGCAGAGTCATAATAGAGCTGTCAGAGTGGGAGAGGGGGGCTTACAGAGGGTGGATCTGGCACAGACACAATAACGCTGGGTTCAACATTTATTCATTCCCATGTAGCAGACTATTAGTTGGAATTAGCCTTGCTAAAGACCTAGCCTTAAAAGGTTTGACATCTCACATTTAAATGACACACAAATAGACAGCGGTTGTTATATTTCGTTCATCCCAGTTTAGCATAAATAGTAGAGGGATAAACCGAAATGGAAATGTTTTTTTTGTAAAAAAAACATCCTGTGAGCGTTTATCCTGTGCTTACCTGACACTGTCTGCTCTCCACAGAATGCCTATGTCAACATAAACCGCATCATGTCGGTGGCCTCGCGTCTGTCGGAGGCTGGCCACTACGCCTCGCAGCAGATCAAGCAGATCTCGGCCCAGCTGGACCAGGAGTGGAAGAGCTTCGCCGCAGCGCTGGACGAGCGGAGCACCATATTGGCCATGTCCGCCGTGTTCCACCAAAAATCAGAACAGGTACTAAAGGCATAAACCCCCGACCCCCTTAGTATACCCCAACCAACCCCCAGCTCACAACAAAGCCTTTACTGCTCTTCCTCAAGTAACACAGCCTAATGCTACACAGCTTGACTCACACACTGATGACCGTGCTCCTACAGCACTAATGCTCCTATGCTCTTCATTGTTTAGTCCAGTAAAGGAGCTCTAAAACGGTGCTTTTCACCGAGTAACGCTGCAGTTAGACTGTATACAGTAGTAGACTGTGAAGGAGCTTGAGAGTGTTTGGTTTTTAAATTGGTGCACTGTAGGATTTCACTGAGTAACGCTACTGTTTAACCACCCGTAAATGTAAAATGTAGTGTGGTCATGAAGTGCACTGGGGCTGACGGCTGGGGACAAAGCCCGCTTCCTGGGCACAGGATATCGTAAAGGCCTGGCGGTCGAACAAACCCCAGCCTGTCAGAAAGCACTCAGCCAGTCGTCCGCCACCAGCGTTTCTGCGGCGGAGGCCCCCCTGCAAGGCGCCGGGCCCCCCGCCGTCATGTCTCTGACCGACTGTGAATGCGTCTGTTGGCCCTCTTCCAGTTCCTGTCCGGCGTGGAGGCCTGGTGCAAGATATGCAGTGAGGGAGGCCTGCCGTCGGGCATGCAGGACCTGGAGCTGGCCATCCACCACCACCAGACGCTCTACGAGCAGGTGACCCAAGCCTACACTGAGGTCAGTCCAAGCACGCCACAGCCAGCTTCACACACACACACACACACACACACACACACACACACACACACACACACACACTGACCCCACAGAGAGGTCACGCTCAGAGACATACAGTACAGTCTAAACACAAGCAACTAGCATACAGACAGAGCCAAGGAAAAGAGTCAAAATAAAAAATTAGGGTGTGGGGAGGCACAAACAAAAAATAAGACCGGAGTTGTGTAAACACTGATTCAGTCAGCTAATGTGATATAAACAAAACTCCAATCAAAACAGTAGGTTTGTTTGTCCAGTGTGGGGTGCTGACAGGGCGTGCATGCTTTTCTCCTCTTCTCTCTCTCTCTCTCTCTCTCTCTTTCTGTTTATCTCTCTCGCTGCTTGCTCCAGAATTATTTTTTAGGAACTAGTTTTTGAGGGATGTGGTTTGTGAAAAGAAACATGGTTAGGAATAGAAATGTGCTGCTGTGCCATGTTTTTAAAAATTCCATTTTTGGGACAAGATGCAAACAAGAGATATAGAGGCTTGCATCGGTAGGCGGGGACACAAACATTTTACCACAGATCTGTTTTTAAAAAAGACAGAGAAAAGAGCCATGTGTTCATAATGTCAAATATCTTTGCTTTTAGAAAGGTGCCCTTTTCTTGTTGGATTGAAATCACACACACGGCACCCTATGTGGTTCACAGCCTGTAATATGTTCACCGCTAGCCTTTAGCGCTGGATATTATCTTCTGGGAATAGGTTTCTTAGTCATGAAACATTTGCACAGGGTACCTTTGAGTAAATACCAAAAGTTTTAACCAAGGTTTGTCCTGGTTTGTCTCTTTCAAACAGCATACTTAGCCATAAGTACTTTTGGTTTAAATAAATGGGGGGACGGATTAGCAATGTTTGTCCTCATTGTGCTGTGGAGGAAGAAAAGTAAACATTCCTGAGATGGCCATCATTTTGCAATTTGCCATAAAAAAATGATTATGGGTTTAGCAAACCTAATTTAGACAGCAGGTTTTGTAGCAGATCGGGTGGGTATGGGGTTGGGGGTTACTTGATTTACAAGCTTAGACAGAGCAGCTCATAACATCTCACAGTTTCCCTACTTTTTTTTACTTCTCTTTGCACGCTTCTTCTTTGCTCTAAACACTCCTTAATCTATGGTGTGATTTTAGCTATGGGGGACTCTGATTCATTCTGATTGCACATCTTTATCCAAGTAGATAATGTAAACAAAGATAATATACAGCATGTCTTCAGGGATGCCTGAGGATACTCAATTCACCCCCCCCCACACACACACACACACACCCTCCAATGTGCGCTCTAGGTCAGTCAGGACGGGAAGGCTTTGCTGGACGTCCTCCAGCGACCTCTGAGTCCCGGTGACGCGGAGTCCCTGACGGCCACGGCAAACTACTCCAAGGCGGTGCACTGCATCCTGGACGTGGTGCACGAGGTGCTGCACCACCAGCGGCGGCTGGAGAGCCTCTGGCAGCACAGGAAGGTGCGGCTGCACCAGCGCCTGCAGCTCTGCGTCTTCCAGCAGGACGTCCAGCAGGTAAACACACAAACAAGCACACAAACAAACAATAAGTGGGTCAATATCAACAATATCAACATAAAGTTACCAAACATTGACGAGATTTGAATCCTTTTTCAAAGCTGTGTACTGTATGTTGAGCTGTTGAGTTGTGTAGTGAGAAGCTAAATAGTCCTGTACTGATCATGCAACCTCATACTGTAGGTGCTAGCATCATTTGCTAGCTCATGCTTTACAGGTATGATGCGTGATTATAATATACTTTTTGTCATATTCCTCACTCCTCACCAGTGCTTCTGGAGCATTAAGGGCCCTTAATGCTCCAGAAGCACTGGTGAGGAGTGAGGAATATGCCAGCCAATCAATATTTTGATTGGCTGGTGTGCTTAAATATCATCAATCTTTCAAACTCTTAGTTGAGTCACTGACTGCATCTGCCAAGTTTAGGCCTCCATCAGCTTCTGCTGCAGATGCATGGCCACTGGAGTTAAACACATGCAGTCTAAAGTAAATTCAGTTGCGTAATTCTATCCTCTGTTACCAATGGTGATCCACAAACAAGTGTGGAGTTCACATGTGTTATCAATTTGGTTCATACCAGTGGCACAACCCCTGGTATCTCAGCTAACTCAGAGCTACCTAAACCTGGCACAGTGACATGCTGCTAAGTGTTGGGGCCCCACACAGGAATGCCTGAGATAACAGCATTTACAGTCAGGACTGCTTTTAGCAGGTAGGTTTTTATGGGGATTTGAAGTTGCTGTGTGGGCTTACAGCCTCTGGGAGAGTGGAGGAATATGGATCCATTTAAATGCGTTTAAGTTCTCTCGTTGATAGACAGCTATTTATTTCTCTAGCATCATGTAGCTTGTTTGGTTTTATGCTAATTTCCTGTAATATAGTAATTTAAGGGAGCAGAGTGTTGACAGAGGAGATTAGTCAACAGATGACTATAAATTGAGGGTTGTCCACTTTTTGTACGCAGATAATTTTTCCCCTGCTCTAATATTGGAAATCTGCCTGGCGAGTACAGTTAATATCCCATGCATTAGGGCCCGTTTTTTTTTGCTGAAATTCCAAGCTGTAGAGGCTGGATTTCGCCCCAAAGACAGGAGAGGTTTATCAGCCGAGCTGAGCAGAGCGCTGCAGCCCTGCCTGGGTCAGCTCT
>NC_063191.1:18092556-18100056 GCF_017589495.1 Alosa alosa
CTTTCTCTTCCTCTCTTCCTTTCTCTCTCTCTCCTCTCTCTCTCTCTCTCTCTCTCTGTGTTTCTCTCATAGTGTCTCTCTCCATCTCTCTGTGGAGTGGAGGCCAGTGTATTCTGCAGTATGTATTCTGCAGGGCTGAGCACATAGTGAGCTTTGGAGGTTATCAGCAGAGCACATGAGTGAGCTCAGGCAGTAGCCCCTGGGAGCTGGCACAACACACACGCACACAGACACAGGCATGCACACACACACACACACACACACACACACACACACACACACACACACACACACACACACTCTCACCTTCTCTCTCTTTCTCTCCTCTTCCTCTCTCGCTGTGTCCTGCTTCCTCTTCCTCTCTCTTCCTCACTCTCTCCTGCTGCCTTTCCCTCTCTCCCTCTCTCTCTCTCTCTCTCTCTCTCCTCTCCCTCTCTCTCTCTCTCTCTCTCTCTCTCTCTCTCTCTTCTTTCTCTGGGAATTCCAAAGGCTAGAGAGTGTTAGAGAAGAATTCTATGAGAGATGCATACAGCAGGGGATAAAAAAACCTTTTCCTTGAAGGTCATCATGAAGAGCAGCCAAATATGGGAGGAACTGGCAGAGTGGGAAAGGCTCAACTCATTTTTTTACCCCCCTCTTTTGTTTGAAAGAAACCACCAGAGTTACGGTTGGCTCTCTTGACACATTGCAGGGATGCCGTTAAAAACAAATTACGCCATGGCTGCAGAATGCGGAGCGTTTCATTGTGGTCATGCCGAAAGGTGAGGTTTGAGGACCAGAATCGGAGTTTATTATTAGTCTAGCGAGTGTATTAAAGTCGGCCCCTCTTAAATAAGTGGGTCTACACTTCATTTAGGGACGTCTGTGTCTCGCGTGTGTGTGCGTGTTGGAGCAGAGGTCTCCCCTTGCACTCTTAAAAAAGTATTTTTAGAAAAAAAATGAGTAGTTATTTTCTGTTCTCCCAGTAAACACAGGAACAGAGTGAAACCCGCACAGCTCAGCCTGCAAAAAAAGTCAAAGAGCTATCAGACACTATAAAACGTGCGAGAGTGTGACAGGGAAGAGAGAAGGAGAGAAAGGAAGAGAGAGAGAAAAGAGAGAGAGAGAAAGAGAGAGAGAGAGAAAGTTCTCTTGGCTTCCTCCAGTAGATTGTTTAGATGCCTCCCTGGGGGTCTTGGAGTGTGTTTGTGTACCTTATAACAATGAACTGATTTGGATCGTGATTGCATTCAGCACTGCGCCTCTCTCTCACAAGCATCTGCGCTCCCATAGGCACCAGTCATAATCAAGCCAAAGAATGTTTTCTTCTTTCATTTTTTTCCCACCATGCATTCCTTCCAGCACTTCTCTCTTCTCAGTGTATTGTATTCTCTCTGTTTTTTTTTTGTTGTTTTTTTTTGCTCCTCTGACAGTTGCCTGTCATTGTTTCAGCAGGAACTGTAATAGGGTTGGGAAGGAAGACATGAAACCGATTCTCTTGTCATGACTCATGGGTGGTTCAGGCGTGGTTCATCAGTGAGTGTTGGGTGGGGGTGAGGTGCAGTATGAATGCAGATGGTCCACTGAAGGCAGTTATCTTCTTCACCCAGCAGGAATCTTCACTCTGGGTCTATTTCCAGACCCCTGCCCATGTTTGTGTGAGTGAAGGTGGTGGTGGTGGTGGTGGTGGCAGCCTGCTTTAGAGCGCTATTTCCGTGGATGCTCTAATCAGCGCGGGGAAAACAAGCAGCATCTAAGCACGCACTAACGCTGCTGCTTAATAAACATTCCTCTTCCCCACATGAGACCTCTTCCCTCTCTCTCTCTCTCTCTCTATCTCTCTTTCTGTCATACACACACACTCACATATACACATACACACACAACACATTATTACACATATGAACAAGTGCAAACTCTCTACAATTCAAATGAGCTTTATTTTTATGACCACCACACCATAGTAGATTGCCACTAGATAGTTATTGACAAGATAGACATGTCTTGGGAAAGGACAAACTGTGCGTTACTTCCATGTTCGTTAGCGGTATCCATTGGTAACAGAGGGAAATGAGCTAATGAGCCCCAAACTCATCGCGGAGGCATCAGATCCAGAAGCCACAGAGCGATGGAGGCAGCCATGTCACCAGGCAGGAAACGGGCCCTGCCAAAGTCCCTTTATTTATTCTCGGACCATCGCACACAAATAACACCCACACAGATGATCTCATCATCGGCGCTTTCGCTGGCCCTCCTTTGCCAAACCTCCTGTGCAATTTGGAGGCGGTATTCCAGACATGTCCTTTATTGATAGAGGATGGTATGATTTAAATTCCTGATTGAACGGGTGATTTCTAAAATTGGCATCTCCCCGAAGATCCCTCGAACTGAGGGACCATTGGAATCCCAGAGGGAAGGCCGAGTGTAGCCCAGGCACAGATGAAAGCGGTTTATGAGCTGTTCATCAGGACTGGGGCTGGGGCTGGGACTATGGTAGGGGCTGGGGCTGGGGTTGGGACTGGGAGGCTCCAGACTGTAATTCTCTCATTGCTGTGGGAGATGGACTGCACGCTCAATGTGCTGTGACAGAGTGACAATGATGACAGGTCCCTACAGCAGTGTCAGAGTGCCAAAAAGAAGTGTGTATGTGTGTGTGTGTGTATTTGTATGACTCTCTGTATGGCTCTGTCATTGTTTAACACTGTGTGTGTGTGTGTGTGTGTGTGTGTGTGTGTGTGTGTGTGTGTGTCTGTCTGTCTGTGTTTGCCTTTCCCTCAGGTGTTGGACTGGATTGAGAACCATGGCGAGGCCTTCCTCAGTAAACATACCGGTGTGGGCAAGTCTCTCCATCGTGCCCGAGCACTGCAGAAACGCCATGACGACTTTGAGGAGGTGGCCCAGGTACAGTAGCAGCATCATAAATCTAACACATTAAAACATTTCTCAATAATGCACATAAGAGATTTGTTCGCTGCCACATTTGCCGTGAAGAATAGTTGGAAATCATCTCTGAGCAATTATAGTGATTCATGTTTAGTCATCCTCCTTCCTTGGTGTGATTTACCCCAAGCTTGGAGTTCTGTCTTTGTGCGAATGCATTAACATTCCCCCGTCTGCAACCACTCATTTCTGTCTACCCGCAGAACGTACTTCCCCCTTCAGAAGCTGTTTATTTTAGCTACCTTGAGAAGCTCTCAGATCTCTCATCGACCCTAACGAGCCGTGGAGAGACAGGTTGTTGTGTGGTAATAGGTGTGGGCGTGCTCCGCTGTGCTGCGCAGTGCTGTGCTCTCTGAGTGATGTGTGTGTGTGTGTGTGTGTGTGTGTGTGTGTGTGTGTGTGTGTGTGTGTGTGTGCGTGTGTGCGTGTGTGTGTGTGTGTCTGTAGTGGGTAATACACACACCGGTCCGCGATGCTTTTTTAGAGAACTCGCTAATACCTGCCAGAGCAACAGATGGAGCCAGTGAACTGCACAGTGGCGGAATAAAGGCCGTTCAGTTTGCGCTCGATAGCTTTGTCAGAGTCTGTTGTTTCTCCACAGTGAATCATTGGTCGATTGTGTTTTTTACTCTCTTACATTGCTTGCGTTTGTATCAGAGCGTGTTCACAGATGGCTGACTTTTATGATGGTAGATACGGCCGTTGTTTGGTGTGAGCGTCAATGATACGTACTAAAATGCCCAGATTTACTGTTCATTATAGTTCAATGTAAGCCCTGGCTAGGTGATTGAAACGAGTGTATGAGTGCAAACATTTCCCAAAGAGCAGTTGCTGAATGCCAGGCCGTGGGCTTTCAAACTTTTTCATTTTAACTGACGGGGTTTTATGGCGTTTGGCAGAACTGTCTCTTTTTTTTCCTTTTTTTTCTTTTTTTTTCTTTTCTTTTTTTCTCTGCAGCAAATTGTTGCTGCGTTCATATGATATAAAAAAAGGAAGGCCAAACAAAGCGAGGGCCCTGTTCTGGAACAGCCTGGATAGCGGCTCCTCTGGAAAGACACTTATGCCTGCAGTATCCGTCATGGACAAGGCTGCTGTAAAAGGAAATTTACCATAGAGAGAGAGACCACTGCAGGACTATGATTTTTGGAAAATATATACCATGAGCGGCTGTTATGTAGTGATGGTCGTCTACATGTAGTAGAGCACAAAGTGGTGAAACTGAGAGATATCTAATGCAAGCACCACCATATCTAATGCAAGCATCTCTATCTAAGTAAGGAATTCGGTAGGGTTTATGGGTAATAAGATAATCCATAACACAACTGTCATAGATAATGCTTGCATGCTGCTGCTGCTGCAAGGCATGCTAATCCTGGCATTGTAGAGACACTGCAGGAATCTGTGTTGTGATCGATTTACCTGATGCAGGTGATGCGGTGCTGGAGCCATCAGTGGAGATGGAGGAGTCTTCAGGCCTGACGGGGGGAGTCGGAGCAGCATGGCTCCACCACCACCCCCACCCTTCCTTAACCCCCCCCCCAGGAGCATAACTCTTCTCTGCTAGATCACTGCATCTGAGGATAAATGAGGCTCCCCCTCTGAGTGATAGCGTCTCGCAAGCCTCTTCAGTTCCAATAAATCTGTTTTAATTGACAGGCTTAATGCATCATTTACGTCCGGGAAAAGAAAAATGACGCTCAGAAACAAAACGTCAGTTAACTGTAGGTTTAGACTAAGACGATAAGCTGTTTCTGTGTCTCTCGTTGAGATCTATTATGGACCAGTGCTGGTATTCTTTGAATTCCATTACTCTTGCCACAGATTAGCCAAAAAAAAATGGCTGCGAAGACAAGAGAGAACTTTCCTGGATTGCCTTCCTCTAATCAAACATCGGGAGACCCTAATTATCACAGTGGTGGTTGGAACAAGCCTAAGATTAGAGCTCACTGCTTTGGACCGTCTCTGGTGATAACCTCCCTGAAAACAGCTTGAATGACACAAAAGGCTCAAGTTCGCTGACATGACTTCGAGGCCTCAAACGCACCGAGCCGACCGGACACGCGATGGGGATTTGTCTTGGCTTCGGCCGCCTTTAATGGGTGGAGAGAGAGAGAGAGAGAGATAGGTGCAGCTTGTGTTTCTGGCATCTGGCTCGTGAGCTAGCGAGTCTCGTCCATGCAAGGCTCCCATCGGCAGGACCTGGAACGCGAGCCGTCGAAGCCAAGGGGGTTGCAAAGAGCGGTGCGGTGCAGTGCGGTGTGGTGTGGTGCGGTGCGGTGTGGTGCGGTGCGGTGCGGTGCGGTGTGGTGCGGTGCGGTGTGGTGCGGTGCGGTGCGGTGTGGTGCGGTGTTTACCCAAACAAACACACCTCTCTCTGTTCTCTTCTCTGCTCTCCCGTCCTGGATCCAGGAGAACGGGAGCGGCCTGAATGTAGTTATTGATCGCTCCGCACCTAAAGGGGAGAGAGGGAGGGAGGGTGGGGGAATGTGTGGGGGCTCTCCTGTTGGGATGAAAGCTCCGGGTTTTTAAGGATGGGCTGCCGGGAGGTGGATTAGAGCCAGAGCTCTGTGTGGGAGCTTGTGCTTACAGTAGTGTGTGTGTGTGTGTGTGTGTGTGTGTGTGTGTGTGTGTGTGTGTGTGTGTGTGTGTGTGTATGTGTGTGTGTGTGTGTGTGTGTGTGTCTGTGAGTGAAGAGCACTACTGAATGAATACGAAGGGAAGAATGTCTCTCTCTCTCTCTCTCTCTCTCTCTCTATCTCTCTATCTCTCTCTATTTCTCTCTTTATCTCTCTCCCTCATTCTCTCTTTCTCTCTGTCATGTTCTCTCTCTCTATCTTTCTCTCCATCCATCAAAGGAAAGGAGAGTCTGTCAGGTAAACATGAGCTTCCCATCAATAGGATCCCTGCATTGTCCCACTTCCCCTTAATCCCGCTGTATGGATATTCATCGCCTGCCCTGACCCCTGCATTGTCTTCTGCTGTATGGATACAGTGATCCCCCGCTAGTCAATAGCCTCAAATGAGATTTGGGTCAGATCTTAGAGACACACTGCTATGAGCCCCTGGGCTCATGCAGATATGAAACAGAGAAGGGGATAAGCGCTTATGAAATGAAATGATCCCTCAGTGGCCAAGGAGGCAATATTGTGTTCAGTAAACAGTGCAATAACATTGATCTCTGGGATCCAAAGTTGAAGAGCAGCATTCATTTGCAGGGGCTGATGTTTTTGACACGGCACAGTCACCCAGCAAATGGATTTAAGAGGGTCAGTGGTGTGAATTAATGCGACTGTGTTTTTTTTTGGATTTTATTTCAGGGGGGGGAAAGGACTTAAACTTCTCCGATTAACAAAACAGAGCTTAGCTGTGGATAATCAAAGATTAGATGTAGGCTGTGGTGTAAATGGGTGTTGGTGGAATGCTTAGCCACCGGCACTGAGTGGATAGGACTTTAATTGCAGTCAGGTCATTAAGATGCCTTCAAGGTCTAAGACTCTTTCAAGACTCGGGCCAGGTTTAAGGCCTGCTTCAGATCTTGCCCTTGCAAATCCAGCCGCAGGAAATGATGGGTAGGGAGGGGGGTCGCTGTTGTTAGAAAACCCCAGTGAACTTTCTCCACTGATGACCTTTGTGGGTCGGGTCAGGAGGTCGTCAGTCCAGGCACACTCGCATGTGCCGCGCCACAGAAGTAATCTCACTGAGGAGCACGAGAGAGAGAGAGAGAGAGAGAGAGAGAGAGAGAAGGCAGTGGGTCGAATGCTGCTCTAGTGACTTTGGTCGAGCCGTGTCCAGAGACAACACTTCTCGCTGCCAGCTGCTGGGATTAGCGCGCAGGGATTTGCCCCTTACTCCTGCTCCCGCTCGCAGATGGCCCTGCCGCATGCTCATAATGGAATTGTTTTTTTAGGCACTCGGGCGAGGCCGGCACAAGTCAAACAGCCGGCGAGTGATTGCAGTCGGCATAGAGTGTCCACAACAGGCAGACAGACAAGAGAGAGAGCAGTCAGTGTGGGTCAGTGTTGGCTAGTTCAGTGTCCTGCCGTCTGAGATCTGACACCTGGACACCTGGACTGAACTGGAGTTTCTTCACGTCTAGCTGCAACTCTCTCACCTTCTCACCTTCTCCTTTTTTTTTGTTTTTTTTGGTTTCCTCTCTTCGGAACAGAACACCTACACCAACGCGGACAAGCTGCTGGAGGCGGCGGAGCAGCTGGCGCAGACCGGTGAATGTGACCCGGAGGAGATCTACAAGGCGGCGCGGCACCTGGAGGTGCGAATCCAAGACTTTGTCAGGAGAGTGGAGCAGAGGAAGCTGCTGCTCGACATGTCCGTCTCCTTTCACACCCACACTAAAGAGGTAAGCGCACACACACACACACACACACACACACACACACATACGCACACCATTCTTCTGCTCAGGGCTCCAACTCTCCTTCTGCACCTACGCTGGACCAGTTTTCTTCTCTTTGTGAAGGATAAGGTGAAATGCCCAGTGTGCTAGCAGCAGATGAACTAAAGGAAATGAACTGAATTCAACTGCATTTCTTTATGAAGTGTGATGTGAAAAGGCCATGTTGA
>NC_063191.1:18102556-18112556 GCF_017589495.1 Alosa alosa
AACAATAAAAGAGCCCAGAGAAGGGGAGCGCCGGCATTCCAGGAGGCAGGGTGAGAGCAGACTTACCAGGTCTGCTGCGCCACGGGGGTCTCTGGGGACGAGAGACTGGCTGCCTTTCCGGCCAGTCGGTTGGCCTTCGTGCTGGGATGAGGGGTTGGGGGTGGGGGGAGGGCAGGGGTCTCTAGGGCTGAAAGCTGTCTGTCAAGGAAAAATTTCACTCCATTCTGCCGACGGTAGGCGAGCCTAGCGTTCCGGCCTGCTCCGAGCCAGTTCCAGTTTGCTCAGCGGGTGACTGATGCTCTCTGGCATCTACTCCCTCTTTCTTTCTCTCTCTCTCTCTTTCTCTCTCTTTTTTCTCTCTCTCTCTCTTTCTCAGCAAGGCCTCTCAAATAGAGACGTGGCTCGCTCAAAAGTCTGATCTCGTCAGGGTCGACGTTCTACAACCGAATGGGGCTCCACGCTCACTGAAAATGGCCAATAATGTAACATAGATGGCCATATAATAACCTGTTTTTCTCCGTCTTTCAACAATCTTATTTTCCTTCTCTGCCGCCCACCCAGACCACCGCATGAGAGGGTATGGTTTTATCGTCATATTGATCGTCGTTTAATATACTTTATGCTGGATGGACATGAAGCGGCAATTAGGCTAAGAGAAGGCTCCGGTTTGCTGCGTGTGCAGGAAGAGGGCTATTTGCATTCTGCCGAGCGGTTTCGCCGAGGAGACTTCTTCGCTCACGTCTGCGCCACGCTCCGCAGAGTGGACGCCCGCTTGGACGGCACCGCCGGTCGAGGAAAGGAAGGAAAACAAGGAAAGAAGGAAGGAAGGAGGGGTAGTCAGAGATGAGATTTGGCAGTCACCCCTTTCCCATCCATCCTTTTATCTCCTCTGTTACCACTACATCTTTCCCTCTTACTCTCCCTCTCACTCTCTCATTCTCTGTCCATCTAACTCTCTCTCTCTCTCTCTCTCTCCATCCCTCTTTAACCCCCCACCCCATCTCTGTCTGCCAGATGTGCAGTGGTGTAGCTCTTTAGGATGTGAGAGACTGGCTAATGGGCTGAAAAACTCCTTCTCAGATCCTGAATGTCGTACCAGTGCTGTGGAACAGCAGCAAGCTCACAGAAAAGAGCTCAGCATTTGTACGTTAATGTATTAATGCACTTGTACTGGTCAGAGCGTTGTGTTGGGTGGGACACAGATGACCAGTGTGCTTCCTGCGTTGCGTGTAGTGGAGGGGAGTTCTCCGTTTGGAGATGGATTTCACAGAAAACTGACTCTTCAGCACGTATTCCCTCTTGGGCCCTTTCCGCCCGTGCCCTCCCTCTCCTCAACAGGACCATATGGGAGGGACCGTACACACACACACACACACACGGAACGGCTCGAGCACTGCTGCTCTGTGCAATAGTCGAATTTGACTCACTGCCCAGGGTTGCGCTCTCTCTCTCTCTCTCTCTCTCTCTCTCTCTCTCTCTCTCTCTCAATCCCTCTGTCTACTTTCTCTCTTTCTTTCTCACGCCATTTCTTTCTCTACAGGCCTAGGCAATCTCAGTCCTTTC
The DNA here is from genome assembly GCF_017589495.1 of Alosa alosa. Lineage (NCBI taxonomy): Eukaryota > Metazoa > Chordata > Actinopteri > Clupeiformes > Clupeidae > Alosa > Alosa alosa. Next base: position 18,104,120 of record NC_063191.1, read on the forward strand.
CTCATCGGTCAGCCTATTCAATAACATGTCTTTATGTTTCTACAGCAACTGTCTCCCTGCGTTACATATACAAGAAGTCACTGAGAAAGAGCATAGGCTTATTTGGACGGCCCCTCCGCGATCCATCACACCGCTGTTTTGGCTTTGGCAAACATTGCAAAGTTCCCCAAACTACCTTCTCACCCTGCGGTCACCCACCGAGCGTTAATCAGAGTGGACGTGTGCGTGTCACACTCCCACACCTGTGAGATTGTTGTTAGATTGTCGGCTCCCATTTGCCAATTTAGCCCATTAACAGCAACAAGGTCTCTGGACAACCGGTCGCATTGGGCTTAAAGAGAGAAAAGAAAGCTGGCGTTGATGTGCTGTGTAGATAGGAAAGGAATCTATGGGAGTGGGGGGTGGAGGATCTGTGGGCTGACAGTCGGGGGGATTAATTAGCCCTCTGAAGGAGAGCTGGATAGAGATGGATGTTCACATGCCTGCAGTCCTCTGCAACATGTACTCCTCCCCACAGGGGATTAATGCTGGCTGCTTTCATTGTGTATTCTGCTCGTCGACTATGTCTGGTTCGAGACTTATGTCCAAATCTGTGTCATGCAGATCTCCAGATTTGTCTGTGTGTGTGTGTGTGTGTGTGTGTGTGTGTGTGTGTGTGTGTGAGACAGAGACACACATTGTGGTGGGAGTCTGACAGCTATAGAAATGACACAGGCTTTTAATTCTGAGCATGCTCAGAGGTAGAAGGGAGAGTGGTTACTATGGGAACCAGGGAAATGGCAACGCTGTGGCACTTTATAAATGCGTTAACCCTTTGGTGAAAGGGAAGGAATGGATCTCAAGCGCACTTATTCATCAAATGTTGTAGGGGTTCTTCTTCTGTTGTAGGAGTTTTACTGTTGTGCTAACTAGCTTGTAGAAGCTCCACGAAGTCAAGAGGTGGACCAACAGAGCAAGCCTGTAGAGAGCTCTCGAGTGATGAGGTGAGGTGATTGGATGTAGCTCAGTGATGGATACAAATAGTACAGCAACCTAACTCCCCAGCTCCTAACTCCCCAGATCTTAGATGAGTGGAAGACAAGCATCTCAGTTCTTCTTTACTGACATTTGAATGTCACACATCTCAATTTGCACATCCACAGTGTTCTTACGTTGTATCTTTGTTGACTTGGTAACTTGGGAGGCTTGTTGAAGCTCCCGAAATAGTTTCACGGCTTGTGATAATGACTTCTTAATTCTTTAATCAGATTAAATGATTTAACTTCTGTGGTGATTTGATCTCTGTCCAGCTCAGTGTTATCAATATTGCATTGCAAATAAGGCTGCTAGCGATAAACAGGCCGCCTCAATAGCTCTCCGTGGAAATAATTAATTAGTGTCTTTGAATGATCTGCCAGTCATGGAAATTGAGTTTTCGTTTTGATAAGGGAACACTTATTAGACAGCACACGTCAGACTCCTTAAGCATCTTTGGTCAGTCAGTTACTTTCTTTCCATGGAAAGAAAATGCAGGTGTATAATGCATGCACGCATGAGCATTTTTCTATGCCTATTTTTGCTTGGACGTTGTCTGTGTCTGTGAGCCTAGCTGCAGATAGTGCTTTTATGGTCTGACAGCTATAATATTGCTAAGCTATTTGATATTACTTATGACTATGAGGATTCTTGGCTTCAGTGGATGCAGTGGTGCACTGTGCATCTTTTGCTTCAGTGGATTTAGTGATGCTTTTGCATATTCAATAAGCAAAAGGCTAGAACAAGTGTAGTGGTTAAGGAGCTGGGCTAGCGTGCAGTAGCCTGAAAGTTGTCGGTTCAATTCCCAGCTTCCACCGCTGTGCCCTTGAGCAAGGCACTTAACTCCAAGTTGCTCCGGGGACAATGTGATCCCTTGTAATATAGCTGACATATGTAAGTCACTTTGGTCAAGAAGTGTCTGCTAAATGTAATGTAATGTAATGTAATGTAAAGAACAAGTTTGAAACTGTCCTGTATCCTAGACTATGACTCGTGTAAAGCAGTCTAATGAGACTGTATCTAAGGTCAGGAAAGCTCACCATGCTTAATATTACATTACACTCATGACTTCATCTAATGCTTCAGTGCTGCAGTGAACATAATTTAACATATTGGAGTTACCCTCTGACCTCCAATGCACCTCAAACGATGCCGTCTAATGGAAGTGTATCACATGTCATCCTAAAAGCTATATGCTGTATCCATCCACCTTCCCTTTGAGGAGCTGGTAGGTGATGCATGTGAAGGCTCTTAAACCCCGCTGGCTGCTTGCTGACTTGGGCAGAGTCTCTGGGCTTGCGTGAGGCTAGTGCTGAAATGAAGATGAGGATGGCACGCAGCGTCCACAGCCAATTTGCTGCAGTTTTGATTCAGTCGCTCTGAGTATTGGGTATTCAAGGTCCGGTGCGCTCGGATGAAATATTAAAGCCATGGTCAGTTTTGTCATTAATTATTTAGATAATGAGAATACTGATTGCTCAAACTGCTGAATGTATGTTTTAGATGGGGCAACTACTGGGTACGTGCGAGATCTCCGCTCTTATTTGAGTTGAGCGTTTCTAAAATCACTCTCCACTAATCCTCTTAACTTTACAGCAATTGCTGGTATGTTTTAGCTAGTCTTACAGAGTTGTTTCTGATTTATCAAATCCATTGGGACTCACTTACTGTGACACAGCCCAAATAGAGGGAGTGTGCATTGGCCTAATGTAGCCACACACACGCACACATGCACACACACACACACACACACACACACACACACACACACACACACACACACACACACACACACCACAATCCTGGCGTGTTAATTAAAATGGTGTCTCATGTTCATATTCCATTTAAGTGGGTGAGGGTACAGTTGTCTCCCGAGGCCTTTATAAACCAACACAGTGTGACTGTGAATGTAATGCTGATGATCTTTCAGCATCTCTATTTTCACTCTGTTAACACCATCACAGCTGTTACAATGAACACAAACAGTACTGAGGAGCTGCTGTGCATGTGTGTGTGTGTGTGTGTGTGTGTATGTGTGAGTGTGTATGTGTGTGTGTGTATTACTGTAAGGGTTTTATCAGTTAGTTGTCATGTTGGCAATGTTGCCACCAACAAGTCGACTTGTTGACAACTATTATGAAACTTGTCAACTGGTAAGAAATAAATAAATGTGAAACGTGTGTGTCTGTGTATGTAGGGGGGGCTTTGTTTTTGAGTGCATATGTGTATGTGTTCAAGTGTATGTGTTCCATACTGGATACATACATGTAAATGTTTACCCTCTCTCCTTACCTCTCTCTGCCTCTCTCTTTCTCTCTCCCTCCTCCCTCTCTCTCTGCCCAGCTGTGGACGTGGATGGAGGACCTGCAGAAGGAGCTGCTGGAGGAGGTGTGCTCCGACTCAGTGGACTCGGTGCAGGAGCTCATCAAGCAGTTCCAGCAGCAGCAGACGGCCACACTGGAGGCCACGCTCAACGTCATCAAGGAAGGGGAGGACCTCATCCAGCAGCTCAGGTGAGCCAGGGCCACTCGGCCCCCACCACCACCACCACCACCACCACAGAGAGCACCGAGGCTGCATGGAGGATTAACTAGGCCCAGCGAGTTGCTAACTGCCATGCAGACATAAGCTGCCGGATAGAGCGGTTTACTAACAGCTCCCGCCATAAAGAGTTTAGGGCGGCATAAGAAGAGATCAGGAACGTGGGGTGTTTGTAACGTGCCCAGGAAGTCCGGAAGTAAACCAGCAGGGAGGCCGAGAGTTGTGCGTGCCAAGACGAGGCGGGTAATTTTAGACAACATTTATAAGAAGTGAAGCTGCGCTCCTGTAGTGAAGAGGGAATTAGTGGTTCAAAACGCTCTTTTTCTTACGCTGTCTGGCTCCAGTGCAAAGTGGCACCTCCGTTTAATGCACTGAAACGAACTCAGTCATGTACCCTCAAATGCGAGCCGAGTAATTTGCCTCTGCTCCACACGTACGGCTTTTTTTTTGGAGTAGTCACTGTGTCTAATGTCTTGTCTGCGCGTTCGGTCTAAATTTGACACCCAACGCTGGAGCAAGTGTGCCAGGCTGACAGAGACTCCCTATGTGGTGGAGATAGTTATACGCTCCCACTACAGTCATCAAAAGCAATCAGCTGTTTTATGGTTCACACACCCGGTTCGGGAGGCAGGGTCAGAGGTCAGAACTTATGCTCACTGGTGTCATGTATGGTCAGTTACCGAGGAGTAATAAAATGCATGTATTAGATTCAGTGCATTACACATTACAAGCAGAAGACTTCTGACCTAAGATGATGCATGTATTGCTGTGCAGTTGGAGCATTGAACATCTAATTCATCTAAATATAAAGCGGTTGGCATAAGTGGATGTCATGCTTTATTATTTTTAATACAGTAATGCCTATTGATTGGATTGAATTGAATTGAATAGAATAGCTTTGTTGTTATTGATCCATGCCAGTTTTTCCTGTGACATAGATTAAGTGCTTGAATGTGCTTGTCTCCTCTGAATCTTTGCCCTTTGTCCATCGGTCTGCTGTGCGACAGGGACTCGGCCATGACCAGTAACAAGATGCCCCACAACAGCTCCATCGCCCACATCGAGAGCGTGCTGCAGCAGCTGGACGAGGCTCAGGGCCAGATGGAGGAGCTGTTCCACGAACGCAAGATCAAACTGGACATCTTCCTCCAGCTACGCATCTTTGAGCAGTACACCATCGAGGTGAGGCACAGAGACAGGAAGCAAGGAGAGAGAAAGAGAGGGATGGAAGAAAGAAAGAAAGAGAGAGAGAGAGGGAAGGAGAGAGTGTGTGATAGACAGACCGAGAGAGGTCAGCATGTCTTGCATCTGTATCTTCAAGCACAGCATTGGCACTTTGTCCTCTCTACATAATGGTGGAGCATGGATAGAGAGAGAGAAAGAGAGGAAGGAGAGAGAGAGGGAGTAGAGGGAGGATAGAGAGAGAAAGAGGGAGAGGGAGGAGAGAGAGAGGGAGAAGGACAGGGAAAGGGAATGATGAAAGGCTAGAACTCAAAGGCTGCAGGGAAAGATTATGCGTTCATGTGCTTTCTGTTGTTGTTTGCTCAAGTCATCAGGGTGGGAGCTTCATCTCAATGGAAAGCTTTGTCAACGTCAGGGGAGTCCTGAGATCAATAAACACAACAAGGTTTTAAGAAATGAAAGAAAAAAGAAATCCAGAAAGACAGCAGGAGTAGGAAACACATTTGTGTGTGTGTGTGTCTCTCTCTCTTCCTCTCTCTCTCTTTTCTTGTGTGTGTGTGTGTGTGTGTGTGTGTCTCTCTGTCTCTCTTTCTTTTCTTGTGTGTCTCTCTCTATTTCTCTCTTTCCTTGTGTGTGTGTGTGTGTGTGTGTGTGTGTCTCTCTCTCTGTCTCTCTTTCCTTGTGTCTCTCTCTCTCTTTCTCTCTCTCTTTCCTTGTGTGCGTGTGTGTGTTTGTGTCTCTTTCTCTCTCTTTCTCTTTTTTCCTTCTGTGTGTGTGTGTGTGTGTGTGTGTGTGTGTGTGTGTGTGTGTGTGTGGGCTGGGGGTGTTTGAAAGAAGACGCAGAGGGGAAGACAGACGGAGGAAAGAGAGGAGGGGGACCGAGAAAAGGAGGGATGAAGGGGCTTCCCCTGGGGAAACGGAGATTGGGGCTCAGGTGGCGTGCGTGCGTGTGTGTGTGTGTGTGTGTGTGTGTGTGTGTGTGTGTGTGTGTGTGTGTGTGTGTGTGTGTGTAGGAGGGGAAAAGGACAGATGTGTGTGTCAGAGGTAGCGGAGCTTGCTTCTGCCCTTTGCTGTAAGGGGGCTTATCCAATAAGCCAGTGTTGCTAGGGAGCTGTTTTTTGGGGTTTGTGGGGCGGCTGTGTGTCGCTCGACTGATTGATAGCTGCTACGCTAATGAGCACTGTCATGCCAGCTTGTCTTGGCTCTTTGTGCAGCGCCCGCGTCCTTTCCAGAGAAACTCACGTCTCTGATTCACCTTCATCTGTCTGATGGAGTCACTGCAGAAAGAAAAAAAAAACAACAAGAGAAAAGAAAGTGACAAAACATGAAGCCATGAAAGCCGTGATTCACTCTGAGAAGTTCAAAGTCACACAGCCAGCCAAATACACAGACAAACACAAAGGGTGCTTTTTAGTTTGCGCTGGAAAAATAGGGTCTCTTTGCCAACAGCCAGCTACTTTTTGCTTGTTGTTTTTTTTTTCATTGTGGTCCAGACCTCAGCAGAAGCTTACAATAATGGCTCTTTGTGTTTTGAATAAAGCATTTCACCCTCGGCTACCTCCGATCACACCACATTAAGCCCACATACATACAGCACGCGCGTACACCACTGCACCCTGCGCGCCTCATTGAGCAGGTGAATTGCCTGAGCTCTGGGGGTCTGAACAAAAGGACACACTCAAGAGGGAGCATGCCCAGCCTCCGAGCACCGCAGGTGTGTGATGCTGTATCTTCTGCCCTCTCTCTCTCTCTCCCCCCTCCTCTGTCTCTCTCTATCTCTTTTTCTCTCTCTCTTCCTCCCTCTCTCTCTCTTTCTCTCTACCCCTCCCCTCTCTTTCTCTCTCTCTCTTTCTCTCTATCCCCCTCTCCCCAGGTGACGGCGGAGCTGGACGCGTGGAACGAGGACCTGCTGCGGCAGGCCAGTGACCTGGGCACGGAGGAGCTGGGCCAGGTGGAGCAGCGGCTGCAGCGGCACGCCGAGCGCAAGCTGGCCATGAACAACATGACCTTCGAGGTCATGCAGCAGGGCCAGGACCTGCACCAGTACATCATGGAGGTGCAGGCCTCAGGTGAGAGAGAGAGAGAGAGAGAGAGAGGGAAGGGGGGAGGAGAGGAGAGGAGAGGAGGGGAAGAAGGAGAGGTGAAAGAAGGAGAAGGAGGGAAGTAAAGAGGTAAAGGAGAAAAAGGGAGGAGGGAGAGGAGAGGAGAGGCTAGTTGCCAAGAGAAGAGAGAAACTGAATAGCGAATATGAGGAAAGGGGGGGTGGAGCGAGTTATGGATGATGAAAAAGAGATGAGAAGAAAAAAAAATGAAAGGATGATAGAGAGATGATAAAGAGATGCATGAGAGACAGGAAAGGAGTGTCAAGTGTAAAGATGGAGGAAGTGATGTCAGATCACACAGAGTAAGAGGAATGAGAAAGATGAGAATAGAGATAGTGGCAAAGCAAACAGGGGAAAGATGTTGAAACACTGAAATGGCGTTGGTTGATAGGAGCTGGGGACAAATAAATAAAGAGCTAATGTGCTTCCCATGCCCAACACCCAAACACATTCCCCCACCTCCACACCAGTGGCAGAGTGGTGCCCCAATGGGACTGTGGCTCAGAGCACCATGGAATTTCCCTGTGCCCTTCATGTGTGTGTGACCTCATTGAAGCTGCCGGGTAAAGAAGCCACCAGGGCCTTTTACGGCAACATCATGCCCATACATCCCCCCCCCTCCCGACCCTGGAGTTCACCGGCTCCACGCTCCAAGTCTGGGAGTGGGTTAAGGAAGCTCGACGACTCTCCCCCTCCCTCCCCTCTCTCTCCTCTGACCCGGTCCCTTCATCCGACACGCCGAGGGAGATATTTTTAAACCGGGAGCAGCCTGAGTGTGACGAGCTCTCTCACTCGCTCGCCGAGAAAAGGCTTTCATCCCGACACTCCTTCACTCCCACGCCCAAAGCCCTGAAAATGAAGATGTGAAGTGGAGGACAGCCGTTGCTGTGGTGGAGTGCACATCCCCCTGGCTTTATCGCTTGGCTCAGGGCTACGTATTAGCTTACCAGATGCTGTTATTCATAGTGACTTGCTGTAAACGCACTATTTTTTCCCATGTATGTTCTCCCAGGGGAACAAAACCACTCTTGCTACCATCGCTCGAAAGCTGCTGCAAGCACTGCTCTCCTACTGTGTACTCAGGCTCAACTGCCTTAACATGCAGATAGCTATCAGTGAAATAGACCCTTCAAGGCTGTGTAATCAGCAAACAAAAATGTTAGTGCGGATTTAATGCTCCAAACCTCCTTCACTTACATTGGTGACAGAAGTCAGAGGACATGCTTATGGCGCTTAAAGCAGCTTTAAGTCCTGCATCTGTATCAGTTCAATGGAGACTGCTCCAACATGTCAATAGTGCCACAGCTGGCACAATGCCATCGAGTCCTTCAGCTAATGGGAACATCCAGATTGTGTTCTGAGATTGCAAATCATTTTCCAAGTGAATGAATGGTTGAAGATTACCATGCTGTACACATTCTCTTTCTAGGGATAATTGGAATTCAGTTTATAATGAAGAAAAATGATCACTGGAAATCAGAGGAGATTGCAAATACATACTGCCACCTAGTGGACAGTTTACAAAACTTTTTTAAGCATAACTGTACTGTCTGTAATAGATTGTTTTGTCATTTGTGTTGTGTTTTAAGCTAGACTAC